>NC_079546.1:15877141-16177141 GCF_015846415.1 Triplophysa dalaica | reverse complement strand
CACACCATTGCTTCACTCGCCGGGATTCCAGTTTACGAGTGACGACACGCAACTACATCGGTCGCCGTGGAGAAACGGGTAACCAGTACTGAATTTTTCTGTCACTGACCTGTACTTTATCATACCTAGGCCTGTTTTTTGGATACCCGGGTCCTACTTAATATTCTGTCTTTCCACGTTTGGGTGGTGCGATGGGCATGGAGAGAAAGAAGTGGTTGCTCCTTGCCTCTTTCTGTTAAATTTTTTCTTTGTCCCTATTTATCTCTGGGGGCACCTACTACAGTGCTCACAATAACGTGTGAATCATATAAAGGGACGTGCTCATTTGGCTGTTCACTTAATATCACATCATTCCCTTTGCCCCTATTTTTCACCTCTGACACTTTTAATTTGGTGTGTCTGTCTACCTAATTTATGTGATTATATGTCTGATACTATTATTGTATGGTGTCCCTCAAGGATCAATTCATGGGTTCTGCATCTAGGGTTGCAACCCATCCCTTCAAATATGGAATCGTCCCGTATTTGAGAATGAAATTGCGGGTCCATTTTGAATCAATACGGGTTTTGTCCGGTAATGTTTTTTTTTTTAAAGCAGCGTCTCATGAAAATCATCCCACACGCATTTTATGAAAATGCTTCCTTTCATACTCTTGATTGGGTTATACTTGATGTAATCCTTAGTTTTATTGGTTTGTTTAACTGTCAAGTGAGGAGGGTTGAGGAGGTTCACACACCTGAACCTCATCACTTCCTGTTTGCTGAGAGAGCGTGGTTTGAGACCGAGCTCCGTCAAACTTTTCTAAATATATCGTTTATTCCTGTTATTTCTTAATATTTATGTTCTAAATTGATAACTCACAGAGGGTTAAACCTATCCTTAAGTGTATCCCATACCAAATATCGTCATATAACGCACAGATACATTTGTTTTGTACGACCATTCGCTATTAGCACTCAGGCTGTTAGCATTCCCAGCCTTTATTTTTCTGAATATTGCCTCTATATTGCCACTGTTCTCATAATGACACCACTAATGGCTAATGATTCAGATATGTGTTTAACGTTACCTTTGAGTGCAGATGATGAATCTTTCTTTCAGTCAGAACTGGAAGCATTGGAGAAGCAGATCCATGATCTACTCGAGAGGCAAACATGTCTGCGAGAACAAAAAATGGCGCTGGAAACATCCCGGGCTGACGCTCGCAAAGCTGCGGTAAGTGTTCGACGTGATTGTAATACTCCTATCACTTCTACTCCGTGTGTTTCTATGCACAGAGCCCAGGCTTCAAGATCACAACGAGCCGAAATGAATTTCACTCCTGCACCTGCACGGCGAGATGCGAAATCCAGGACCGGAGCGATGAACTCTCCCCCACCGCCGCCACCGGTCTTCGAGATTTCTACGAGAAATCGCTATGCCGCCCTCTGCGAGACGAAATCCAACGCTGTGGTCATCTGAGACTCAATCGTCCGGAACGTACGCGCCTCCTTCAATGAAGGTAAGGTGCGTACTCACTGTTTTCCTGGCGCCCGTGTTCTCGATGTCTCTGCGCAGGTAACTGCGATTCTGAAGGAGGATGCAAGTGTGGGAGCCGTAGTTCTGCACGCGGGGGTCATGATGTGAGAATGCGGCAGTCGGAGATCCTGAAGAGGGACTTCAGGAGTCTGGTCGATACTGTTCGCAACACATCGCCCACGGCGAGGATCATCGTATCAGGGCCGCTTCTTCTTACCGACGAGGGAATGAAAAGTTCAGTAGACTATTTACGCTTAATAATTGGTTAATGTCATGGTGTATTGAACAGAAGCTGCTCTTTGTAAATAATTTTGATCTGTTCTGGGAGCGACCAAGGCTCTTCCGCCCCGACGGGCTGCACCCCAGCAGCATTGGAGCGGAAATTCTGTCTGACAACATCTCAAAGACGATACGCACCATTTGACTAGTAAGTACAAATTTTAACCATAGTCTGTGTTGCTCTCACCCACCTGTTAAGAATGTTACTGCTTCCAAATGCATAGAGACTGTGTCTGTCCCCCGAATTATACAACCAAATAATAATTTATTTAAAAGTCAGAGAAAAAATCTTATCATGATTAAACCAAAAGACAATATATTTAATGAGCAAAACCAACGCCTGAAGTTTGGGCTACTTAATATTAGATCACTAAATCCAAAGGCAGTTATTGTAAATGAAATGATCACAGACAACAGTTTTGATATACTTTGCCTTACTGAAACCTGGCTTAAGCCAAATGATTACTTCGGTCTAAATGAGTCTACTCCACAAAGCTACGGTTATATTCATGAGCCACGTCCGGTTGGTCGAGGTGGTGGTGTCGCAACAATCTTTAGAGACTTTCTTACCGTTACTCAGAGAACAATGCATACATTTAAATCATTTGAAGTGCTTGCGTTGAACATAACTGTTCCAAATAAAAGTAAAAAACCATTGGCCTCTCTTACATTGGTTACTGTGTATAGACCCCCTGGGCCTTACACTAATTTTCTGATAGAGTTCGCAGACTTCTTATCGGATCTATTGGTTAACGTCGATAAAGTACTGATTGTTGGAGATATTTATATCCACGTAGATATTGCTAACGATCTATTAGCTGTGGCGTTTAAAGAACTGCTAGACTCTTGTGGTGTAACACAATACATCAATAGACCTACTCATCGCCTTAATCATACCCTAGACTTGATTATATCTCACGGAGCCGATCTAACCAATATCAATGTTATACCTCAAAGCGACGATGTTTCCGATCACCATCTTATAACATGTACACTGCGCACTGCAGAAATCAGTTGTATATCTCGTTATCGACAGGGTAGAACAATCACCTCAACTACTAAAGATAGTTTCGTAAAGACCTATCTGCAGCGTTTGACACTGTCAATCACCAGATACTGCTAGCAACCCTGTCATCACTAGGAATCACAGGCTCTACCCTCTGCTGGTTCAAATCCTACCTCTCCGACAGATCCTTCAGGGTGTCATGGAGGGGCTCGCTGTCCACGGCTCACCACATGATCACTGGGGTCCCTCAGGCGTCGGTGCTTGGACCGCTGCTTTTTTCCATCTACACGACATCACTGTGACCCATCATACAGGCACATGGCTTCTCATATCACTGTTATGCCGACGACACCCAGATCTACATCTCGTTTCACCCAGACGATACCACTGTAGCAGCTCGCATTACAGCCTGCCTCGAGGACATCTCAGCTTGGATGAAAGACCATCACCTCCAGCTGAACCCTGCCAAGACCGAACTACTCGTGTTTCCGCCACACCCTACGGTCCAACACGATTTCAACATCCATCTTGGCAATACCACAATCATCCATTCCAAAACAGCCAGGAACCTCGGCGTCATATTTGATGAACAGCTGTCCTTCAATGATCACATTGCAAAGACAACACGATCGTGCCGATATGCCTTATTCAACATTAGAAAGATCAGACGATATCTCACGGAGCATGCGGCACAACTCCTTGTCCAGGCCCTGGTAATCTCAAGGTTGGACTGCTGCAATGCTCTCCTTGCTGGTCTTCCTGCAAAGGCTATCAAACCACTTCAGCTGGTTCAGAACGCAGCAGCACGCCTCGTCTTCCAACAGCCCAAAAGGGCACCATTTTCTCTAATACATTAGAAGCGGTCGCACCTATGAAGTCAAAAAAGATTAATAAAAAGTTCATAGCACCATGGTATAATAACACCACTTGCGCCCTAAAAAGAGAAACGCGTAAACTGGAGCGAAAATGGAAACAAACCCAATTAGAGGTCTTTAAAACTTCTAAACTAACAAACAAACAGACTCCACCTGACCTGGGTATTTCGCCGCACCTTGGTAGCAACGAATTCATCAAGTTTTTTACTGAGAAAATCGAAATAATACGAGACAACATAGCTAAAACCAAACCTCCAAGTGTGTCGGAAGAATTAGTTTTAACCATCACCCAAAAAGAAAAGCTAGAGTGTTTTTCTCCTATAAATCAAGAAGATTTAATTAAAATTATTTTTAATAATCATGTCGTCGTAAAACCGACGACATGCTTATTAGACCCCATTCCGACTACTTTATTAAAAGAGTTACTACCTGCTGTAATTGAGCCCATTTGTAACATAATCAACTCGTCAATTAATCTAGGACATGTCCCAAGACCCTTTAAGCTGGCTGTAATTAAGCCTCTTATCAAAAAACCAAACTTAGACCCCAATGAACTTGGAAGCTATAGGCCGATTTCAAATCTCCCTTACTTGTCTAAAATACTAGAAAAAGTAGTGTCAACTCAACTGTGTACCTTCCTACAAAATAATGACATGCACGAAAAGTTTCAGTCTGGCTTTAGACCGCATCACAGCACTGAAACTGCGCTCGTTAGAATTACAAATGACCTTCTTATTGCTTCAGATAAAGGTAACGTCTCACTATTAGTCCTGCTTGACCTTAGTGCTGCTTTCGATACTGTAGACCATAAAATACTACTAGATCGTTTACACAATTATATCTGTATTCAGGGACAGAAAATGCAATGGTTCAGATCTTACTTAACAGACAGATATCAATACGTCCATTTAAATGGGAAATCGTCAAATCTTACGCAAGTAAATTATGGATTACATCAGGGATCGGTTTTAGAACCCTTGCTTTTCTCCATATACATGCTGCCCCTCGGCAACATTATTCGAAAACATGGAATTAGCTTCCACTGTTATGCAGATGATACTCAGCTATATATCTCATCAAGACCAGATGATTCCTTTAAGCTATCCAAACTGGCAGAGTGCATCGAGGACATAAAACATTGGATGACTAGTAATTTCCTCCTTTTAAACTCTAGCAAAACAGAAATATTACTTATAGCACCAAAATCAAGTAAACAGAATATCTCCGATTACAGCCTGCAAATTGAAAGCTGCACTGTTACTCCAACAAATACAGTTAAAGACCTAGGCGTTATATTAGACGGCAACCTGTCATTTAAAAATCACATCTCAAATATCACAAAAACAGCCTTCTTCCACCTTAGAAATGTTGCCAAATTACGAAATAATTTGTGTGTTGCAGACGCAGAAAAGCTTATTCATGCATTTGTGACCTCACGGCTTGACTATTGTAATGCTCTACTTAGTGGTTGTCCTGTATCATCGATAAACAAACTACAGTTAGTTCAGAATGCAGCTGCCAGAGTTCTTACTAGGTCAAGAAAATACGATCACATAACCCCAGTTTTATCATCGCTTCACTGGCTACCCATTAAGTATCGTATTGATTTTAAAATTCTTTTAATTACTTACAAAGCCCTGAACGGTTTAGCACCTACTTACATTAACCAAGCTTTTATCACATTACAACCCATCACGCTCTCTAAGATCTCAAAACTTAGGATTTGTGATAACACCTAGAATAACAAAATCCACCAAAGGGGGACGAGCTTTCTCATACGTAGCACCTAAACTCTGGAATAGCCTTCCTGATACTGTTCGAGGGTCAGACACACTCTCCCAATTTAAATCTAGATTAAAGACACATTTTTTCAGCCAAGCTTTCACTTAATGCATAGTTAATGAACAGCAGCTACGCTAATTATTCTCTTTATTCTCTTTCCGCCTCCCGAGGTAGGAAGAAGTTCCACCATGTCCAGACGACCGACAGATGCCCATCCCCAATTTGAGATTATGCCAGCTACAGCTGCAGACTGACTGACCATCCCAGCTCCATCTAAGGCAATTCCACCACCAGCCAAGAGAAATATAACCATCGGACCATCCCAGCTCAGACCACTACATCCCCAACCAAGAGCAAAGATGGACTATTTGTCTTATTAATGCTGAAGTTACAATATTTGGTATTAAATGCTAAACTAAAATCACATGTCACCAGTTTGAGTGCAGCTATGACACGTCAGAGGGGATCTGGCCCTCCCGGTTGAGCCTGGTTTCTCCCGAGGTTTTTTTCTCCATTAATCAATCATTGGAGTTTGGGTTCCTCGCCACAGCAGGGCAGTGTTGGCCTGCTCACCGGGAGACTGCATTCATTCATTTATTTATTTAATTAGAAATTAGATATTATTTATTAGAATGATCTTACTCGTTGTATAAATACCATGCACTGTGCTGTGTTTTAACTTTTCTGTTTTTCCTGTTTGCCCCTGTAAAGCTGCTTTGAAACAATACACATTGTGAAAAGCGCTATATAAATAAACTTGAATTGAATTATCATGATTAGTGTTTGTTCAGTTGGGGTCTTGGTACTTGAATCTCATTACATGAAAACTCTTTCAGATTAGACATTAGCAATTTTAAAAAGACAGTGGCATATTCAATTACATGAATATGAATTAACAAAATACTTCAAATTGACATATCAACTGAAATGCATACTGGGAATCATAAATGAGTTTGGATGTTGTTATCCAGCATGCATTGCAGCATAAATTTTTCTTCTGTTGATCGTCATCATTGTTGAGTTTCATACACTAATTCAAGACGTCTTTGTATCCTTAATTAAATTAACTATTGTATAATTTCTAAAAAGATTTGACAGTCATTTCACTACTTTATCCACATCCTGTAGTATTAGATTTTGTTAATGATGTAGAAAAGACGTCTGTTGGACATGTCTTTGTTTGGTTGGTTTTATCTATGCTGAATATTTACCAGAATGAATTTTCACAGGCTCCCCGTGACCCGAGGTAGTTCGGATAAGCGGTAGAAAATGGAATGGAATGGAATGGAATTTTCACAGTGACTAGTTGTCTCTTGCATCTTCTATCGCTGGTTAATTTATTTCTGTTTTTAATTTCCCAATATAATTATTTCAACAATCTTTAATTTAATTCATTCAGATTTTTGCACCTTTTGTTTGACCTACTAGTTTTAAACATTTCAACAAACTTACATTATGCTTTCTCTGGCTGACACACTTGCTTCAGTTCCTGTAGCTAATATATTGTATCAGTTGTGTTTGAATTGGGAGATGTCCAAATGAGTACTGGTAAATGTCAAAATTTAACAGTGTTGAAAACCATTAGTATACACTAACAACAGTTCTACTGAAGACAACACTACACCGACCTGGCCATCATTCAGACTCTAGCTGACAACGATGTGTTGATCGTACCTGTTTCATCTAATGATTATGTATGGAATGGTCTTTTCAGAGACTCTTGGAAGTGGTCTGATGGAACAAACGTCACCGCTTAACCAATTAACTGGAATACTTATCAACCTGACATGACAGGGATGAATTGACCTTGTGGCGCAGCAGGTCCTGATGGTCTGATAGATGATGGGCTCTGCTCAGATGTCCTTCCCTTCATCTGCATGCACAGTAGGTTTCAAGTGATTCTTAGCCACTCAAACCTAATAAATCTTGTTTTTTCTTCCAACAGCCAAGTATTAATGCCAATGTGATTTATGTTGTTGCAGATTCAAGTAATGTTCTCAAAGAATCAACGCAACAGATTGTCAGATTGGAGGAGAAATCTGGTCTAAATGTAAATGACTACGCAGTGATGGTGACCATCTTACGGTGGTCGAGCATTAAACTGTGTTCTAAAACCGATGAAAAAGCGGCGGTTGTGTTGTTAATCCATGCAGAGTGTAAGTGTGTACCAGAAGTAATGAAGAATTGACTCTGTTCTTCAGGTAAAGCAGAAACTGGAGGATTGTGGCATAGATTACACATGATTGACATGGAGACAACAGCCCGATGGAAATGTTTTCACACCAAAACCTGAAGATATAAATCTCAAACAGAGAAGCTGTTCAGTCTTTCCTTTTGACATGTAACAGTCATTAGTACATCGGTTAAGTGATTTCACTAAAAGGAAACGTAACATGAAATTGGTAACGAAAGATCTAAAGTTAAAATAAAAGAATCATGAGCCCAAGTAAAGCAAACCCTGATAACAATAATAGTGGTTCGTTGAAAGATTTTTCAACATTAATTGAAGGTGCAAAAGTGATATTGATTTAATGCACAACAAAATGATTAAAATATATTTAACATAGATTTTTCAACAACCATGTTTAATAGTTTAAATATTTTCTTCTTTAATGCATTCAAAAGTAGTTAGCCTTTGCTGGTGTGGGTTTCAATGTAACATATTTAATTAATCAAAAAATGTCTTATCTTTGAATTCATATTTATAAATGGGTTTATGTAGCTATGAAACATTTAAAGCAATGTTAAATTATTCTCTTTGATTTTTATTGTAGCACAGTAATTTAGTGGCATTTAGTGATTTTAGTTGTATTAATATTTAAAATTAGCTTTTATGCTTTTACTTTTATTTTTGTGTTAATTTTAGTAGAAGTTTTAAGATTTTAGTATGTGTTTTTTTTCATTACATGACTGTGAGAATCTGGATTTCGTCCTGTCCTCTATAAATATTGCATCTGTGTTTAATACAAAGTTCATATATCATATGTATTCAGTCGTATTCATTCCTATTAATATTAGTTTTTATTGATATAAGATCTGCCTTACTTTCTTGTTGTTTAACCTCGTTGAAAGTTGTATCGTATCTTATGCTGTCTTATGTTGATATAAGTATCTGTTGTTCTCCATCTCAAGGTTCCTAATAATGTCTAGTGACCATTGTTTTGATATTGTAATATTAAATACGTGATCATATCTGATTGTTCAGGAGGAATAAGACTAAATAGAAAGTCTGGTGATTTTCCACTCTGGTGGTTTTAAATGACACCTCCTGTTTCAAGCATATAAATATTAGTCCTTAATACAATAAACTTTGGACTCTGATTGAACAAGCACTTGAGTCTGTATCAAACTTTGTCTCCAGGCCTGAAACTCTGTGTGTTCAGTCGACTAGACTCTTCAACCGTAGAATGTTGTTTAGACAGGGGGACAGTTTACATTCTTACAATGACTTATTTTTTTATTTTAATGTTGTCTAATAATACATTTTTATTGAAGTTTCATTTTAGTTATAGTTCACGAGTTCACCTGAGCAGATAATGAAGATAGCAGGGGTAGTAAAAGTATGCGTGTTTGGCGTGCTGTCCGGGGAGCAGGTTCCGAGCTCGCCGATTCCATCCGATCCCGGAACGCTCCCACCCTCCAGTAGCTCGGAAACGGCCGAACCCAGAACTCACCCCCCAAAAGTGCAAGGATATGAGTTGGACAGCAGCCAGGTAGCGCATACTCCCCAAAACAACTGCTGAGAGGAAGGCTTCCTGGATGGTGGCTTGCGGTCGCCATGGGCTGGGGGCCCTTGCAGGTCCTGATGTAGTAGATGTTGTCATGGCCTCTGGATGTAGATTTTTGAGTTCTTCTGTGATCGTGAATTATGATCATGTTCCTGGGGAGCAGCAGAGCTGGAAGGTTGGCTAGCTTAGGCAGGGTGATTTTGCCCGTCTGCTGTGGCAGAGCATTAGTTGAAGAACGGGCTTCTGCTGGGAGGTCGCTGTGGCGACACTGGCTTTGAGGATGAAAGGCGTTTTGCTGAGGCAGAGCGTGGGTAGGAAGCAGTGGTCCCCTGCGGGGCATTGCTGTTGCAATGTTAGCTTCAAGATGCGTGACATCTGCTGCGGCAGAGTAAAGATTGGGAGCCCTGGGGTGGTCACTGCGGTGACTCAGGCTTCTAGCATGGGTGGGGGTTTGGAACAGGTTCTGCTGCGGCAGAGAGAAGTATACATCAATGTGCCCATGTGGGGGTGTTCGCTGACGCGATGCTGTCTGCGTGCTGCTTGACGTTAACTGCTGTAGAACCATTGTTGGACACCCGAGAGTGATCACTGTGTTGACACTGGCTTGTAGCTTGGGTGTGGAACACGTTCTGCTGCGGCAGAGAGAAGTTTTGAAGGCATGGTCCCCTTCTTGTATTGGGGGGGTTGGGGGGGTGGGGAGCACGTTCTGCTGCGACAGAGAGAAGTGTGAAGCTCGGGCCCCTGGTGGGGCGGTCGCTGCGGCGATACTTACTTCGGGCATAGTAGGGGAGGGGAGAAGCACAATACTTCGGGGGAAGGGGTAAGGGAAACATGCGAGGGATTCTATCAGAAGAAAGACATTCTGCGGCGGCAGAGAGAGGGATGAAGCACGGGCCCCTGCGGGGGCGGTCGCACAATACGATACTGGCTTCGGGGGAAGGGGACAAGGGGAAGGAAACATGCAGGTAGGGGTCAGCTGGGGGTAGGAAAGACGTTCTGCAGCGGCAGAGTGAGGGATGAAGCACGGGCCCCTGCGGGGGGCTGTCGCGTGGTACGATGCTGGCTTCTGGGGAAGAGGAAGGGGTAAGGGAAGCATGCGAGGGAATTTAGGGGAAGGGAAGACATTCTGCTGCGGCAGAGTGAGGGAGGAAGCACAATACTTCCGGGAAGAGGTAAGGGTGACAAACAGGGATTCAGCTAGGGGGTGGAAAGACATTCTGCTGCGGCAGAGTGAGGGATGAAGCGGTCTGCTTCTGGGGAATGGGATGGGGGAAGGGGTTGAAAGCATCGGACGACCAACGACCGAGTGTTTGGATCTGAAATTTTGTGAGGCCTTTTTGGGCGGCCGTAGTTGCAGCGCCGATGCGGAAAGAATGGGTGGAAAATAGATCCGCCGGAATCCCCGATTGTAGTAAGACCAATTGAAGGTGTTTTTTGAACCAAAAACGTGATGCAGGGTGATTTGAATTGTCCACAAAGAGAGGGGCAGATGGATATGAGGCCTGTGATGTCCTGGAGTGGAGGTATGCTGCTAATGTTTGGAACGGCTGGATCGGTGAAGGGAGTTTGAAGATGTAAATTAAATGACCATGTCTGGCCTGGTCTGTCTTGCTCTGCTTAATGAAATATGATATGGTTTCCTGATCGAGTGTGGACAAATCAGCATTGGAAGGGTGAGCTGAAGGATCGAAGTGAGATGTAGTGGTAAATTCTGAACCTCTGAGAAAGCCGAAGAACGGCAGAATGAACATAGCATCGAGGGTGCGTGCGGTGCGCTTCGTGTGGTAGCCTCTGCAAAGAGTAGAGATGCATTTTGTTAGGATCTCTAAGGTTATGGGTTGCCTGGCATCTCGAGGAGGAGGTTGGGTTCTTTGGATGCCCTTTAGGAGCAGGGATGTCTGAGGACTTTCTATGGCTGGGGAAGGTGAATTGTAGATCAATTTGTGAAAAAATTGGATCCCGCTCAAGTAACCTTTGATTAAGCTGGCTTTGAGATGTTTCGTGTTATTGAGGAAGGAGATGAATGACGTGATGGAGAGGAGGGAAAAATCCGGAAGGGGATGTTATATGAGAGGTGGAACGTTTTGAAGTTCTTCCAAGCCGTGAGGTATGACTGTTGGGTCCTGTGAGAGACGGCATAGATGATTGAATTTCTAGAAGCGGTGAGCAAGGTGTTTAGAGGGTGATTTAGTTGAATATTAAGGCTGAATAGGGAGAAACCGGCGTTGGTGATTGGTCTGCCTCTGGAGCAAGCAGCCTGGATTTCTGAAATGAAAAGCGAGAAAGGGCGTCAGCTATCTGGTTTTTAACTCCAGGAACGTGTCTAGCGGACAGGACGAATTGGTCGCACGCTGAGATCCAAATTAGGCGTCTCAGAAAAGGCATTAGGCCGAGCGAGTGGGAGCGGCCCTCATTGATGCAGTGTACCGTAACTTCATTGTCGCAATGGACCACGATCCTGGAGGCGGACCATTCCTTTCCCCATAAATTGGCCGCCGCCACTAAAGGGTACAGCTCGAAAAGAGCTGACGATCCAAGGGACTGCGGTAGGCTCGTGAGCTGGGGGGTGCCACGTTGACGCGAACCAACGACCCTGGTAGTAACCCCCAAAACCTATTGAGGGAGCTGCGTCCGTATACTGGCGAATGTCGACGGGGAGAGATATCCATTCGTTGTAGAAGAAGGAGATACCGTTCCATTGTCTCAGGAATTTGATCCATAGACAAAGCTCGTCGCGGCAAGAGCTGTCCAGGTGGATTAAGTCCTCCAAAGCGTGAGCCGAGGAAGCAAGGGAAAGGAGGTGCGAAACGAATGGCAACCTTGGGGTATGATTCGCATCGCGAAGTTCAAATGGCCCAGGATGGATAAAACGTCGCGTTTGGAGCAGTGCGGGGAGTCTAGGAGAGAGGTGGTGATCAGGATTATTCTATCGATTTTTTCCTGGGGCAAGGACGCGTGGAATTTGAGCGTGTCAAGTTTGATGCCTAGAAACTCGACGGATGTGCTGGGTCCCAAAGTTTTTTCGTGTGCGAGAGGCACTCCGAGCCCCGAAAAAACTTCCTGGACTGTGGAAAGATGAGCGGCGGGGATAGAGTCGGGCGGCGAGATTATCAGAAAGTCATCCAGAAGGTGGATGAGATAAGGAATGCCGTGGTTGTTAGAGAGGGTCCAACAGATTGCCTCTGATAACATGCCGAAAATTTTTGGGCTGCTTCTGCACCCGAAAGTGAGGTGGACAGAAAAGTAGAACAGATTTTTCCAGCAAATGCAGAATAAGTGCCAAAAAACGGGGTGAATCGGCATGATTTTGAACGCGGATGTGATGTCTATTTTAGCTAGGCGCCTCGTCTGGCCTTTTTGATTAGCGTGATAGCTTGCTCTATGTCCTGATAATGCAACGAGAATTCGTCGAGCGGAATTAGACTG
This sequence comes from Triplophysa dalaica, assembly GCF_015846415.1. Lineage (NCBI taxonomy): Eukaryota > Metazoa > Chordata > Actinopteri > Cypriniformes > Nemacheilidae > Triplophysa > Triplophysa dalaica. Next base: position 16,164,526 of record NC_079546.1, on the reverse strand, counting down.
TTGATGCTCGGGAAATGAGAACTGTGTGGGGAGGACAGATCGAAAATTAGGCGCGTCTTTCCAGAAAATTTTCGCGTGGCCACGCCGATGGGGCTGATGTGGAAAACTGGAAATGGCGGGGCGGCGAAGGGACCGATCAAGAACTGGTCGTCGATTTCTCGTTTAATAAGGCAATCGACAGTGTTGGGTACGGCGAGCGCGGAACAGAGATTTGGGCATACGAGGCTGCTAGTGAGGCCACAGGCGATGCCGGGATTGAAACCAGTTTTTAGACCAGACAAGAGGTAATCTGTTAAGGCATGGTCTTAGTTCATGGGATAAATTCAACACATTGACAGGAGCCGATAAGTAGTTGAGGGAATTTTTATTTGCTTTTTTGTGCACTGGGCAGACCAAGCGGGAATGGGCGCCGCCGCAATGGTTGCCTACGTGGAAGTAACGGTATCGCTGTCTTGAACAGTGGTCCGTGTTAAAGCTCCTGCAGACGTCCTGCGCTCGAGCGTTGTTTCTTCCTGACGTGCCGGGGCGAGATTGCTGATTTAGCAGGTGCGGAACGTGAGCGGTGGAAGCTAGAGGAGGCGAAGTCTGGCGTGGGGATGGAGTGGGTGTGATGAGGGGACAGGCTGTTGTGCTATGCGCCACCGAGTGACACACAGCGCAAGAAAAATATTGGCAGCCCAAGAAAACTGTTGTGAAGCTCAGTGTCCAGTGCTCCCCAATACGGGCACTGATTCCACTGAGCTACTCTGATGTCGCATTTCGCTGAGAATAACCTGTGGTAGGTGTAGAAATACGTTCCTCCATAAGAGAGCGCGAGCTCCGCGACTATGGCTAGATAGTCGCCGAGCTCACGTCTCCTCTGAGGCAAAAGCGTGCAGATAACCTCCGTGTAGCGTGAGAAAGCTACAGTAAATTCCGGAAATGACAAAATGCGGGGTTGACTGTGGGACGTGTTTTTAACGGTGAAGGAGAGATCGCCAAAGGAAATTTGTCGCCCGGCTACATGGGGTGGGAGTGGTGATAACAGTTGAAAGAAGTCAATATCCGCACCTGCTAAAATCTGGGCCCTGATGTTACTGGAGACCGGAGGAAGTTCCAGGACCGGAGTGTTTGGAGGCATCGGCATGGGGACAGCAGTCGTCAAAGAATGCTGAGGTGTTGCCTGAGTCGTAGAGAAGAGTGTTGTCGTGGCTTCCGCTGGAGTGGCCAATTGGTGCTTTCTCATGCCGGTGACGTCATCCTGGCCAGCGATGGCTGCTAGTAGCGGATCCGCTGGCCATGAGGCGGGTGCTAGGTTAGGTGGAGACGTGGTGCTTAGTGGGTACATGTGACCGGACAGTGCTGTAGGCCGGCTCGAGCTGTGCTTGTGGTTGCCGTGCGAGGGAGCAGGAAATGTCCCATCTGCCCCCCGACTGGAGAATTGCTGGCATCGATGATGGCTCACCTGGAGCGATGCCTAGCCTAGCCGATCGCCTGTTACGGTGGCCTGAGGGTGGTAAGGCGTCGCCGGCCGCTGAGGTGTTTGGTTCAGGATGGTCTCGGTGTAGGCTTTGCGCCCGGTGCGGATCCATCAGCACTGGTGGCTCCTGCTTGGAGATTGCAGGCGGGAGAGAGGAAGAAAGACTGTATAGCTCGGCTTTGGTCATCCGCTTGCTGAAATAGATGTCCCTTTCGGACAGCGCCGTGCGGAGTCCTGAGATGTTCCACTTCCCGATGGCTGGAATGAGTGGACGCGTCGAGGAGTAGGAAGATGCAGGCGAAGGGTGTCTGATAGACTGCTGTGAAGAAGAGCGGGGGCGTTTTGAAATGCTTTGTTGCCTCGCGAAGTAGTTTCAGCTTCGGGAAGCCCGACGGCGCTTGAAATCGCTGGCTCATCCTGTTCGATGGCACTCGCCCTGGAATCTGAAGATTCGGTGTCTGACATTTTTTAAGGATGGCAAAGATAATCCTTCCGGAGATCATGTGTAATCCTTGAGAGATGGCTTCGGGTAAGAATCTTTCTCTACCTATGTGCTGGTTCGCTTGAGCTGATGGGGTAGAGTCTATGATTGCTGATTGCGAACCAGCCGGTCTTAATTTTATGCTCTGGCTTCTCCCGAACTTTGTTAATCTATAGTCATCCATTAACATCATTTAGTAGTTTATTATAGAATAGCTAGTCTATTCTTAAAATTTCAGTGCTTGATATATTTCACTTTATTTATAGGCAACATTTTGATTTAATTGAACTTTCGAAAGTTTTTCCAATAATGTTTAGCTCAATATTTATTCAATTTTTATGAACGTAGTCAAACTTTTAATTTAAGTTTACTAAGTTTTCAAAATCAAGTGCAGGTGGTAGATCCTTTTCTTATCTAGCGCCTAAACTTTGGAATATTCTTCCCTGCACGGTCCGGGAGGCAGACACACTCTGTCAGTTTAAATCTAGACTAAAGACTCATGTTTTTAATCTTGCATACACTACACCTCCATAATATTAATCCTCAGAGGATTTAGGCTGCATTATTTAGATCAACCGGAACCAGGAACACATCAAACAACAAATGATGTACTTGTTGCATCAAAGAGTGCAGAACAGTACTCTACTCTCAGCCAGTCTTGTCTCTTTGTTCCAAGGTTACCGCAGGATGCAGTTCATGCCCAGACCTGATGGCAGAGCTGAGAATGGGAAGCGGTGACCTGACAAGTGCTAAGAGGATAGAGCTGGATAAAGGACGCGACAACTTTGTTTTTCCTACAACATTTCAAATGCTATTAGATTGTTAATGATAATCTTTAATTTTTATATTTTTATTAAGCCTTGTTGTGCAAGCACTGATGAGCTTGTGCAGAGGCAGCAGCTTTTGCCAGAGGGGAACTGGAATCCCCTGGTTGGGCCTGGGTTCCCCTGAGGTTTTTTTTCTCGATGGGAGTTTTGGGTTCCTCACCACCGTTTGCATATTGTTTTGCACTATCTGCCTGTCCTGGGGGGCTGCTTTAGAATTCATACTTGTATTAAATGTGTCTCATGTACAGCTGCTTTGTAACAATGAAAATTTTAAAAAGCGCTATATAAATAAAGTTGAGTTAAGTTGAGTTGAGTTAAAATGACTTGTGAGTGGATTAAGCAAGAGGTGTACTTCTTTATAAAACCTCAATAAAATACTTTGCATTTGCAATACATCAATAAATCTGTGTATTTGTATCCTTTTGCATATCTGATATATCGTGCTTCTCTCCTAGTCAACACGATTACATCTCAATCTTACAGGGATGTCACCATGAGTTTACAGAAAGCTCACGATGAGGTCAAAATGTAACTTCACAGCTTGTACTGTGATCTTAGAGGTCGAGATGTGAATTTGTTTGCTGTAGAGTGCACATTTTTTATATTGAGTAATGCTAAATGAGGCAAGGCAAGTTTATTTATATAGCACATTTCATACACAAGGGCAATTCAAAGTGCTTTACATAAAATGATTGACAGAAAGAAATAAAACGTATCTTTAAAATGCAAATGATTTAAGATCACAAATACTTTAGATTTTAAGAAACAATAAAACAGCAATAAAATTGATTAAAAATGTGAGTGTATAAAAAAAGAATAAGTGCAAAAATAAAATAAATTAGAAATAGAAGTGTAGTTGATCTAAACCAGCACAGGGCTCAGGTTGTGAATGCACAGCTAAACAAGTGTGTTTTTAATCTGGATTTAAAAGTTTAAATGAGTCTTTATCGATAGGATAATCATTGGTAAATGTTGATGAGAACAGTGTTTTGCTGGCAAATGTGTGATAATAGAGACTGAGATTCAGCTGTTTTGAGACAAACATATATTACATTGCAAAAGTTTATAATTAAGACACAAATACATCAAGACTCAGTGTATGAACCTCAACAATGGTAAAAATAAACTGAGACGCCTCATGATGCAATGCATGCTGGGAGTCATGAATGAGTTTTGAACTCTGGTGGTACCCAGCATGCATTGCAGCGTGAAGTTTTCATTCTGCTGATTGTCACCATTTTTGAGTTTAATATGCTGATTCTTGATGTATTTGTGTGTAAATCATTTGTTGCAAAATACCTGTGAAATATCTGATTATCTGAAAACAGCAGCATTTCACTCTATATTATCACAAAAACAGAAAGTTTTCTCATCAACTTTTACCCATGATTATACTATCAACAAAGACTTTTATCATTAATCAAAATAACAAATGTGCACTATACAGCAAACATACAGTTACAGTAGCCAGAGGAAGAGAAGTCAAACACTTTAGAGTCAAGAGCTCAACTAAAGCAAACACTCAACATAATGGTGACTTCAAATGACAAACCAGTCACATCTTAACCTCTAAGATCACAGTTTGAGCACACAGTGAGTTTGCTGAGAGGTTGCATTTTGACCTCATCGTGAGTATTGTGAAAGCTCATGATGACATCCCTGTGACATCACTGTGACATCATTGTGTTGACTGGGTATCACTCAAACAGGGACGTTTATTTTAATATAACCTTTAACTTAAAGGGGTAAAAAATGCTGTATTTTCCACATACCGTGCATGTTTGTATTTCCTCTTTGCTCCGCCTCTCTGAAACGCACTGACATTTTACATAGCTCATCGCTCTGAAAAGCGAGGTGTGGTATGATTGGCCAGTTCACTAGTGATTGGTTGAATACTGCACTGAAATGTAACGTCTCTTACCATATTCGGAACATCAGGCTGCGCCGCGACAGAACAATTCACAATTCACAGAAATTCACAAGACCGCTCCACCAATTTTACATGTCTAATACATTCATGGGCAACTTAAAACACAGCAAAGACGAAGACAAAATGTATTTCCGGCAAATCACCCGTTTAACACATGATACAACATTCATATTGCAAACGCTAACAGAAATTTAAACTCACCACTTAAACTTATTCAAATAAATCTGGACGTTTCCTTCTTTCACCACAAAACTCTGTTAGTTTTCTTTGTTATATCTCTTGTGGATCGAAGCCGCGCTTATCCACTGATCATGTTTTATTGCATTTATAAAAAGTTTCTGACTGACAACCTGACAGTCAGACAGAGCATCAGTACCCGGTTGACCTGGTACGTCGGTGCTACTGGGTCTTATGAAAACCCAAATATAAACAACCGTTCATTTTAATTCTGGCCCAGGTTCAAAGTTTTAATTTGCAGGCACTCTGTCATTTACATAGTCAAACCCCTACACCATTAAAGTTGACATTTTATATTAAACAAACTTAGTTAAACAAACACATTTTTATTACCATATTCCTACAAACATTAATTTTATGTTGGAAACAAATACACATTTGTTTTCTTTTCATTGTAGGGCCTTTCCTAGTATGTTCTGAAGACATGCAATAAGGGAGAAAAAAAAGAATAAATTGGGCATCCAGAACACATACCAAGACTGCAAAAGCCTTTAAACCTTATGATTTAAATGTATATCTTTTAGATACAAATTCTGAGACTACCCCTTCACCTGCACACAAACTCAAGCTTGTTCAAGCAGGGCTTGGCAAAAAGACTATCTCAATTGCAATGGACATGACACATTCAGAGGCATAGTAGTGTATTTGTCTTTTTGTACAACTGGAAGAAATAAATGTATACTGCAATCATAAGTATAGGTAATAGAAACCTTTATTATATTTTAAACGTGTGAGTTTCTCTGCATATTACAATCATTTTCCAGCACGTTGTATGAAGCATTCCCGAAAATGGAGTGGAGGATGGATGCTTTATAAGGCTACTGGTGACTTTATATTTTCTTTATTACCACTTGAGTCAGTATGTTTTGGGTTGTATAGACATTTGTCATTTTAATTTGATCTTTGATTATAGGGGTGTCACGTGCGTGCTGGCAGAAGAGAGCGTGCTCCAAAGGATAAATCAAAATAAAGAAAAAAACAACCAAAACATAAAACAACTGTGACATTACCCCCCCTCCGAAAGGCGCATCCTCGTGCCTAAACAGTACCAAGTGGGGAAGGAGGGGTGGTGCAGCCCTGAGGCTGGTGCAGGAAACACGGGACATGGCGGGACGGGAGGCCCCCAGGACGACACGCCCAGCTCGGGGGTCCTGAGGGCGCCGGTTGCTCGGGAGGCCTGAGAGCCCGATGACCAGTCTAGTCGATCGTGCTATCCCTCCCATATGGCGACCCCCAAAGAATATTTGGGCTGAGTCCAGGTGCTCATGGGGAGGTCGGATCGGACTTGCTGGGCAGCGGGCTCTGGTGGCTGGGCAGTAGGCTCTGTATAACGACTGTTATACAAAGTGATTTAGCGACTTTGAGCTCTAAGGGCAAAAATTCTAACTGTTTCACTAACGATATTGATAGCAGTACAATAACTTGATACTGGTTTTTGATGTTGATTTCCTCATCCCCACCAAAAAAATATAACCACTTATTTTGATTTCTTTATCTGAAACCGATTTACTCAACCAGGTTTCAGACAAGACGACTACATCCGTATCTGTAGGCTGAGCCCCTTGTATGATTCATTTCTTCTCCGATCAAAACTGGAGTCTAGGAGCACACAAGAGATAGTGGTAAAGTTGTCATATATCGTTATGATACTACACAGACAGACCAAATCAACAGTGTCAGAGGTGAAAAGTAGGGGCAGAGGGAATGATGCGATATTAAGTGAACAGCCAAATGCGCACGTCCGTTTATATGATTCTATTCTTCTATTTATATGACGGTATTGGGAGCACTATAGTAGGTGCTCCCAGAGATAAATGAGGATAAAGAAAAAATAAAACAGAGCGAGGCAAGGAGGAACCACTTCTTACTCTACATGCCCACCGCACCACCCAAACGTGGAAAGACAGAATATTACGTAGGACCTGGGCATCCAAAAAACAGGCCTAGGTATGATAAAGTCCAGGTCAGTGATGGAAAAATTCAGTACTGGTTACCCCTTTCTCCACGGCGACCGATGTTGTTGCGTGTCATCACTCGTAAACAGGAAGCCTGGCGAGTGAAGCAATGGTGTGGGTGAAGGCCAGCCGCCTCTAAAACATCAGGCTATGTGGCGGTATGTTTGGGATCATTGTCATGCTGAAAGACCCAGCTACGTTTCATCTTCAATGCCTTTGCTGATGGAAGGAGGTTTTCACTCAAAATCTCACAATAAATGGCCCTATTAATTCTTTCCGTTACACAGATCAGTCGTCTTGGTCCTTCTGCAGAAAAACAGCCCCAAAGCATGATGTTTCCACCCCCATGCTTCACAGTGATATGGTGTTATTTGGATGCAACTCAGCATTCTTTCTCCTCCAAACACGACAAGTTGAGCCCTCACCTCATCCCCCAATGTTGATTTGCTGAAATATTGATCACTTTAAACCACAATTACTGAGGTCAGTGTTGCCTTAGTTGAGCTCTTGACTAAGTAAAAAAAATTCAGTGCAATGGAGTTTGATGTAAACACTTACGCATTGATGAAGTATAACAACAGATCTTTTTGACCCATATAAATTTGTGGCTGTTTGCTTCTATTATATTGGGTGTGATCAAATAAACAATCTGATTCTAATAAAGTGGAGGTTAAGCTTTTAGCGACTGGTGAAAATTGTGAGGTTCATAAAAGCACTGCGACAAAGTAAACAGAAAACCTCACTGACACACTGAGACATCAACACTCATCATAGGAACTGCAACAATGGTTACAATCACCGAACTAATTCAGATAAACAGATCAACTGCAATGCAAATATGTACATTATGTACTAGTCCTTCAACGATACATAAAACAGTTTGGAATGTGTCTCAGTTTCATGGCCGCCGGGTTCCCCTCCAGGGTCGAGGCCTCCGTTGTCCTGTTCCTGCTACAGATCCCTGCCGGCATCCCAGCTGGTACCCAGACCTGTGTGTCGACTCCCTGTCTTGTTTGCTGCCCAGCTGCCAGAGTGCGCTTCCCAGCTGTCGGGATAGGCTACCCAGCCACCGACTTCCTGTTTCCCGTCGACATCCAGTACTGCCCAGTCAGGGGTGCTGGCCATCCAGTCCGGTGCAGCCAGCCACTCCAGTCCGGTGCAGACAGCCACTCCCTTGGACTCTTGTATTTCCCGGACTCTTGTGTTGCCTCCCCTTGGACTCTTGTTTCCCTCCCAAATGTTTTATGGGTTTTTGCCCATAGTAATGAGTGTCATTGGGTGGCGGGTATATATATTGTGGTGGGTGGGAACATGTAATGTTGCGTCACCGTTTCAGCCGGTTCCGGTATTCGCTGTGTTTCGCTGCCTGGTGCAGAAAATTATGCCGTTTTCTGCAAGGCTGGCGTCTGTTCAATATCCCCTCGTGGTGAAGAGTGTCTGTTTGCCTTTTTGGGGTAATCATTTGCAGCATCGTTGTTCAAACTGCTAAACAGATGCGTGTTTGTGACCGCTGTCTTCCTGTCGGTAGATATCGTTTTACTTTCACGCAATATGCATGTCAGAGATCTAATTTTTCGTAATTATTTTCTTTATTTTTCGTGTAGTTACTTAAGGTGCTCTGCCGGATAGGTGACTGGTTTTCCCGCATGTGGGTATGTAAAACCTACTCTTGTTTTACAATCGCGTTGAAAGGTATGTGAAATCATTGTTTTAAATTGTGTATTTATATTTTAGATACAAACCAGTGCATCCTTTTATGCTCTGTCGCCGCAAGACTTGATGTCTCAATACTGCTGTTTTGCTTTATTTTGCTTTACTTTTGCTTTGCTTTTGCTTCGCATTACTTCCGGGTTGTTGCTTGCTCGCTTGCCATTCCTTGCTCGCTAGCCGGCTCAGGGGTGTGTGCGGTGGCCTAGTGGTTGCCGGTGTTTCGGTTTCTGCTGTACATTTAGAAGATTGTTTTATTGATTCTTTCTTTTTTGTACTTATTTTTTTAGTTTCATGTTTTTTTGTTTCTTGTCTTTATTATAGTTATATCCATTTCTATTTTTCTTTATTTCTAGGAGCTGGGAGGAGTCCAGAGTGGGCAGGCTAGTCATCCCTGGTGCCAGAGTTTTCCTACCAAGTGTAGTTTTCTTTTGATTCCCTTTTGACATGTATTCCACGTGTGTGTTTCGTGGTTGTCTGTTTGGTGCACGGGTTGACCCTTGCGGGTCCTTTGGAGGCCTAGGATCTAGCCTGTTCAACTACTGGTGATCCCAGTTCCCAAAGTTTGTGTACTACTTTGTTTAGTTACAATTGTCTGCTTCATGTGATGGAACTCCTGAAAACCAATATTGCAGTGACCAGTTTTTTAATTATGTATGGTCATATATTAAAATTTAACTTGTACCAAATAAAGGTGTCAATTATCAATATCCGCGTCTCATAGTCTCTGTCTAAAAGGGAAACTTTAACCTGTGTGCTTGTATTGATCCTTTCCCAGGTAGTTAACCTGGGTGGCATAGTCGCTATTTTCTTTAGTCCAGTAGGATTGAGTTCTTCCTCGGGCAATTCAAATCCAGATCCCCCCCTTCTTGCCACATTTGCTTTTATGTTTATAAATAAACTGACATTGCCACTGACACTCTGAGAATACTGCTCGCTATTGAAAATGATCCACTGATCTCATGTAGAATTTTTAGTATGGTGATAATTTTTACTTATTTTTTTCCCAGTTTTTTAATTACCATTTCCAACAGTTTTATACAAATCAGTTATATGTATACTCAACTTGTTTATGTATTCATGTCAAAAAAAAAAAAACGTCAACAAAATAAATAAATAAAAAACCTGCTCATGCTTGAAGTATTAAGTACAAATATATCAAATCAGGCATTAAGAGGACCGACCAAGTTTACTTACTATAATGATTAATAAAAGGTTGCCAAATTGAGTAAAATGTTTGTTCTTTTTTCCTTAAAGAGTATTTAATTTTTTCCAATTGTAAATATTTCATTACGTCTCTAAGAAGGTTTTGATGAGTAGGAGGAATTTTATTTTTCCAGTTTAGTAAAATGAGACGTCTGGCTAGCAACATCACAAAACACAATACATTAATTTGTGAGCTGGTCAATTGTATATCAGCAGGTACAACACCAAATAATGACATTACTGGATCTGCTGGGAGTCTAACATAAAAAATTGCTTACAAAGTCTCAATTATTTTTGACCAATAGTGAGTGATGTGGGGACAGTTCCAAAATGTATGTGACAATGAAGCAGGGGCATATCCACAACGATCACCAGAGGTGTCCACTCCCGGAAACATCTTGGACAGTCTTTGTTTGGAAAGGTGCAATCGGTGCAGGATTTTAAATTGCATCAGACCGTGTCTGATACAAACAGAAGATGAGTGTTAGAATGTAAAATTCCTATGTCCCCTTGTCTAAGTATTATTCTAAGGTTGCAGAGTCTAGTCGACGGAACACACAGAGTTTCAGGATCGATCCGGGAGACCAAGAATGAAACACAGACACAGGAGTGTAGTTCAATCAGAGTCCCCAGTTTATTGTATTAAGGACTAATACTTATATGCTTGAAACAGGAGGTAACATTGGTCATGGAACATCACCAGAATGGAAAATCACCAGACCTTCTGTTTATTCTTACTCCTCCTGAGAACAATCAGATATGATATCACAAAGTGTGTATTCGATATGTGTCTTTATACATTCAAGATTACAGTATCAAAACAATTGAACAATTGACATCATTAGGAACATTGAGATAGAGACCAACGGATACTCATATCAGCATAACACAGCATAAGACATGATACAACTTTATTGTATTACACACAGTTGAAATATTGTCGAGGACACAGACGAAATCCAAATCTCACAATGAGTGGACCCCTTCTTGAGCTTCGATCTATTGGTCGTCTGTGATGTTTACTCCTAAATCTTTACTCCAAGCATCCTTTATATGGTCAAGTGTAGTTGTACAGTCTATCTGCGAAAGGTAATTATACATTCTAGAAATAGATTCCTTTTTTGAGTGGGTTGTTCAATAATACCTTGTTCAAAGGACATTTTTCAGGCTGATTGGGAAAAGAGGGAAATGTCGCTTTAGTAAAGTTGCGTATTTGCAATTATTTGAAAAAGTCTTTGTTATCAATATTAAATTTATGTTTTAACTGTTCAAATGTTGGAAATATTTTGTCAATGAAGAGGTCTATAATAGTATGCACTCCTTTAAGGTCCCATTGTTGAAATGTTTGACCTGAAAACAGCTTATGTGCTTGATTACCAGTTATTGGTGTAAGGACTGAACATTGATTCCACTGAAAATGTCTTCTGATCTGAGACCAAATTTTTGGTGAGTGAGAGACCACAGGATTCTGAGCCTTAAATTTTGAAAAATCAGAGGAGTAATGATCGATGATCTTGGTGTATTAGGAGAAAAGCCTGTTTTTCCATCTGTTTCCAATCAGGTTCGAGAGATCCGTTCCAGAATGAAATACATCGAATATAACAGGCCCAATAATAGAGCCGGAAGCTGGGCAATCCCATTCCTCCCATGGGTTTGGGTCTTTGTAAAAATTTTTTTTTTTAATTCTTGGTGTCTTTTTATTCCATATAAAGGACGCAACTAAAGAATCTATTTTGGTAAAAAAAATCGTATTAATCAGAATTGGAACACACTGAAATAAAATAAATATTTCGGTAAAACATTCATTCTGATAATATTAATTCGGTCTGCGAGAGAGATCGGGAGATTAGACCACCTCTCGATCTGTTGCTCCGTTTGTTTATATAGGTTCACTAAATTTTTGCTTAAAAGGCCAGACATTTCCTGCGTGATATTTATTCCGAGATATCTAAAACAGTCTGAAACAGCGAAGGGAAAAGGAGTGAGTGTATGTACTTGATCTTTTGCCCTAGAGCTGATCGGAAACAATATGCTTTTTGATAGATTAATATTATATCCTGATACTTTACCGAAGTCCAATAGCATAGTCATATTTTTGACAGAGAAAGAGATGGATCTGTAATATATAGAAGCAAATCCGCTTATAAGGACACTTTATGCTCCTTATCTCCTCTTACAAACCCCTTATAATCCTCTGTAGAGTGTAGCAGGATGGCAAGAGGCTATATGACCTGTGCAAACAACAATGGAGATAAAGGGCAGCCTTGTCATGTTGAATGGTGAAGAGTTCATATTATTTGTGTGAACACATGCTTTAGGTAGAGCATAAAGCAACTGAATTAAAGAAATGTAGTAGGGGCCAAATCCCAACCTCGACAGGGCCGAGAAGAGAAAATCCCATTCGACCCTGTCGAAGGCCTTCTCGGCATCTAGTGCGACCAATATTTTAGATACTTCTTTATTTGGATTTTGAGTGTAGATAATGTTGAACTGTCGCCTGATGTTTAAAAACAAATGTCTGTCCTTGACAAATCCAGTTTAGTCTGGTGACACAAAAGTTGGAAGGACCTTTTCCAAACGCATGACTAAGATCTTTGCCAGAATTTTGTTATCTACATTCAAAAGGCTTATGGGTCTGTATGAACCTGGTTCTAGAGGGTCCTTGCCAGATTTATAGATTAAAGGGATGCATGCATCGTATAACGTTTGAGGTAAAGAACCTGTAGTCAATGCTTCATTACAAACACTTAAAAGAAGTGTTGAGATTTGATCTATAAAGGCCTTGTAAAATTCTTCACTGTAACCATCAGGGCCAGGGTACTTATAGTTTTGCATACACTGTATAGCTTGTTTTATTTCTATGTTTGAAATAGGTTGTTCTAATATTTTTTTGATTTCTAGATTTATAGTGGATATCTGAAGGTTATCAAAAAATTGTTCTATTAAGTTTGGATTCTTTTTTGGATTCTGAAGAGTACAATTTAGAATAGAAATTCTTGAATGTGTCATTTATTATTTTGGGATCGTTTGTTTGACCAGAATCTGTTCGTATCTCTGTAATTAACCTTGATGCTGCTTCTTCTTTAATTTGCCGGGCTAATAATTTACCTGTTTTTTCCCCATATTCATAGTTTGTGTCTTAATTGTGTCAAGAATTTAGTCGTTTCTGCTGTGTATAGTAAATTGAGTTCAGTCTGCAATGACTGCTTTCTTTTATAAAGGTCTGGTGTTGGGGAATTAGCATAAACTCTGTCAATTTCCGTAAATTCTTGGGTCATTTTTAACTCCTTTTCACTTCGCTGCTTATTTTTCAAGCTACTCAAGCAAATAATCTGGCCCCTCATGTATGCTTTAAATGTTTCCCACAAGGTGGATCTTGTGATCTCTGGATCATCATTTGTATGCAAAAATAGTGAATTTCAGCAGTGAATCAGACTGCAGGTCAATGAGTTCAAGCTGAACATCAGTGGGGGCATTATCAAGACTGCAGGTAAAGGGAGAGGAAACCAGCTGCATTTTATCCTCAACCTTTTTGAAATCTTGAAAACACCTTGAAAATTCATCATGCAGTGCTTCTAACATGGATGAGTACCTGTGCCGGTGATCAGCTGATGGTTTGACTTCTTTCAGGGTACATGTGTTCGAGATTGTTGCTGCCTAGTTGCCTTGAAATTAATTGCAACTTTGTCATGAAGGCTTTCACATGGCTATGCATTTCATGAGCAAAAAGGCCCTTGCCCTGCAGTTGTGTGTTCAGTTCATTCATCATTGCAGTCACATCAACAGCAAATGTTAAATATGCCATTCAGTCCTTATCAGACAGCTCTGGGATGGTTTTGCCTTTTATCTCACAAAACTCTTTTATCTCCGATTTCAGAACCCAAAAGCTGTTTCTGCTTGCATTGAAAACAGTCTTTCAACTTTTTCTGTTAGCTCGTCACAAATAGTTTTCATGTCCACTTTGGTTGTCTCCCCCAAGGATGAGATCTCGCCATGTATTTTTTTTGCCCAGGCTCTCTATTTCTGTTTTAAGAAAAGATCGCATGGTGTCTCCGTACAAGCTAAATTCCGATCTCAGCTCAGCATGCAAACTGCCTAGTGAGATTGGGCCTTCTTCTGTTAACCCCACGGCTCCGCTAGCTTTAGCACCATCACTTTTCTCTGCGGAGGTGGCGTGAGATTCATCCCCCAGAGTTGTCTGCATGAATTGTCCTTCCTTTGAGACATTATGATATCACTGTTGTGGCTTAGTTAGTTTAAAATTAGCTGGTCTGAATTTTTTTTTTTAACTTTGCTAACGCCATTCTACCGGAAGCAGAAGCCTTTTTACATATTTTAAAGCTTGAGGCTGATAAGTGTTGGGCAGATGAGATTTAAGGAAGAATTTCTTTAACTCTTAAGAGCGTGTTGGGAAAATCAAGAATCAGCATATTAAACTCAATGACGGTGACAATGACTTTCTGCCAGTTCAGACTGCCTTAGATGTTGCTGCGGCTCATCTAAAGAAGTCTTGCTGCTAGACCTGTCCTGTCTGTCTAGCCCCTATAACCTGTCACAGTTTCCTAGAAACTCACCACCCTACAGCATCTCGCTCATCGAAGACGGCTGCCTGGTGGCATCTCTTGCTTTGTCTCATCTCTCCTGGTATTGTTCTCCAGCTCCCGTTGGTGCCCCAAAGGACTACCTCTCCGTTTTCAACCCCCAGCCTCTCCGAGTTAAAGGCGTCTTCCGTGCCGGACCTGCTGGCATCTGGGGTTCAGTATTTCCGCCGCCGTGGAAGGGTGGCATTCACCAGTTGGACACTATCTGTATTATTGACTGTACTCTTCAAATAAAGCGTCCTTATCCCGCACTTGGGTCTCTCGTAGTCTGTCATGACAGACCCAGAGAAGGGATCCAAAATTGAAGAGAGAACATCAAGAAACCAAAAGGCGGTCAGTCCAAAGGTTATTTCTCTGTGTGGTAAAATTGCAGACTATGAAATGATGTTTTATTGAAAAAGTTCGGGAGGAGCATGTGCAAATAATTACGCAGCTGCCCGGCATTAGCAATCATGCAGCTGCCCGGCATTAGCAATCACGCCAGCTCTCCGACCAAACCAGACGGAGCTCTATAAATAGTGAAATTGCCGTACCTCCTCCACTAAACATTTTAGCAGCATCCAGCAAACATGTCTGAGAACGAGATCTATGACAACGACAACGACGACTCCTCAGCCACCCAGGGTCCCTCAGAAATTATTCAACCTCTATACTTCCAGCCAGCTCAGAGTACCCCAAACCGCTCCTATTACAAAGCCAAAAGCTGCCGACAAGACCCACAACACCATACCTCCACAGCCCGAGGAAACGACCATCCCCACCACTGCGAGGAAGAGGCGCAGTTCCCGAAGCCAAAGAGGACGGCCCCGGAACACGCCGACGTCTGCAACCAACCTTCTCCAGGATCATCAGAATCCAACACCTCTGCCGGCTCTACGTCGGTCCACAACCGACATGGCAGCGCGAGCACGCGCCTGCAAGCGGTAACATTTCCTACCCAACCTTCCGGCTATCAACTCTCAAATTTCCCCTCTGGTCACTGGCCTGCAGCCCCACTGCTAAATGCGTGAGGCCTAGACTCTTGCTTACTCTCCTTTCCTATTGCTACAGGCACTGGAGCCGCCCAAAGCGTGAGGCTGCCTCCGTACGCGACTCCAGCAGCCGCCCCTTTTCCCCCAAACACCCTATCCAGCTCTCGCGCCGCCTTCACCCTTCACTCCGCGACACATTGGCCATCTCACCGAACGCTCCCACCTTGGAACCTCCTCCCATAGCCAGCAACATCAGGGACCAGATCCTAGCAGAAGTTCAGGCAGCTGGCACCAGAAGCGGACCAACGCCCCACCACAGTACCTCCCAATTTGGAACTAATATTCCCCTAAACCACCCGCTGAAGCCCCTCCACGACGTCTACGCAAGATACATACTAACATTCCCAGATTTCTCAATGCTAGCCATCACCTCGTTCATCTCCCACCTAAACTTTCCTACCTAAGCTTGCCTGTAGCTCAATGGTAAGAGCATTGCGTTAACAATGCAAGGATGTGGGTTCGATCCCAGGGATTGCAAATACCTATGTAAAATGTATAGGACGGGGAGGATTGGGGCAAAGAAGAGAGTTAAATGTCTTGAAAAGCTGTCGAGTGTTAGATGCATTGTTTACCTTGGTGGTATAGAAAGACATTTTTGCTGTGGTAACACTAGCAGAGAAAGAGGAGAGTAGTGACTGGTAGTCCCCTAGGTCAGCCGGGTTCTTGGTCTTGCGCCATTTCCTTTCAGCAGCCCTGAGTGTACCACGTATTTCACGGATGATGTCAGACAGCCAGGGGCAGCGGGGAGTGGCACGAGCCGGTCTGGAGGACAGGGGACAAAGGTTATCTAGACAGGATGTAAGTGTTGAGCATAAGGTGTCTGTGGCAGTGTCAGCATCTAGAGAAGCAAAGTTGGAGGGAAGAGAGGATGTCACTCTGGCAGAGAGTGTGCTAGGGGAGAGTGAGCGAAGGTTCCGTCTAAAGTGAACGGGTGGTGGTGTTGGTGTAGTGCATGTAGGAAGGAGCATGTTGAAAGTGATGAAGAAGTGGTCCGAGATGTGAAGAGGTGTGACTTGAATGTTATCTGTGGTGCAGTTACGGATGTAGATGAGATCCAGCTGGTTACCAGATCTATGAGTACTGGCTGTGACGAGGCGCGTGAGGTCGAACGAGGCGGTGAGGGTGTGGAAGTCAGCAGCATAGGGTTTCTCAAGGTGGATGTTGAAGTCCCCAAGGACTACAAGAGGGCCGCTATCCTCCGGAAATGATGAGAGCAGCACATCTAACTCTTCAATGAAGTCGTGAAGAGGACCTGGGGGACGGTATACTACAACAACGCTGAGCTGAGTGGGAAAAGTGATATTAACAGCATGGTATTCAAATGAATAGTTGTTGCATAGGGAAGATAGTGTGGAATATTTCCAATCATTGGTGATAAGCAAACCTGTGCCTCCTCCTCTTCCAATTTGGCGGGGAGTGTGGGAGAAGGAGTAGTTTGTGGAGAGAGCAGCGGGTGTGGCTGAGTGTTCAGGACGAATCCAAGTCTCAGTAAGACCAAGAATGTGAATCTCAGACTGGCTGGCAAACGCATGGATGAAGTCAGTCTTGTTCACAGCTGACTGGCAGTTCCAGAGACCCATAGATAGAGACAGAGGTGTAAAAGGGGAGATGTGAATGGGACGCGCTTGTGAGTGTGTGCGGCGTGCCTTGCGTCTTGGGTGAGAACGCGGTCTACGGTAGAATACAGGAATAAACTCGAAACACATGTTAGTAGACAATTAAATGAAAGCAAAGGTATGTTAGATATACTGATGTGCCTTGCGGTGTCCTTGCTCGGTGGAGTCGCGCAGGTAGAGTCGCAGGTCTTTACACTCGTCGGTCTTCACACGATGAGGCTGAACACGAGGAATGACGCTACCGCTGACGCTTGCCGCGACACCGCAGAGGCACTGCTTAAGTAAGTGTTGAGATTAGCGCGAACAGAATACAGCTGGAACACGCCTTCTCGATTAGCAAAACAAAGTCTGTACGACTTGAATGGGCCGCGGATCAAACAGCGATCAACTAGCTCGGTGCTTTTAAGTGCAAACTTGTAATGTCAAGCCGTAACGAGCGACTAACGGCAAATTAAATTCAGTACAAACACAACAAAAAGCGCTAACAACTTAGCAATCAGTCAACGAATCATTAAATAAACGAGCTCCAATAATCTTAACTAACAACAGGCAACAGTCCATTTCAACAGTTTAAACAAAGTAACGGGGTAAATAGCAATGTAAGTCGGATAAAAGCATCTGCCAAATGTCTAAATGTAAATGTAAACACTTCGAAAAACCTCCAAGACAGTTCCATTAAAGGATACTTAAGCGGATTACATTTTTTCCACAAACTCCTATTCGGATCACTTTCCCCCCAGATCACAGACCTCCATGCTAATCAAAGGCATCCAAAGAGCCTACCCCTCTCGCCCAGACCCCAGAACACCCATAACACTCGAAATACTAGCTAAGTGCATCAACACTCTCCGCCAAGGCTACCACTCCACCCACACTGCCCGCACACTAGACGCTATGTTAACATTAGCTTTCTTCGGTCCCTCAGATGTTCAGAACTCACCATCACATCCAAATTCAATCCAGATATTCACCCCACCATCTCAGATCTCTCCATAATGGACCTCGACACAATATCTTACTTCATTAAACAGAGTAAGACAAACCAAACAAAGAAAGGGCATCTAATCTACATTTTTAATCTATCATCAGCTCTCCAACCATAACAAACCTTCCAAGCATACCTCCAGATCAGAATCACAAAAACCTTAATCCCCTCCGAACCCTCTTTTCGCAGACGACTCCAACCACCCCACCACTCGTTTCTGGTTCCAGAAACACCTCAAATTAGTCTTGATCCTGTCAGGTATCCCAGCGGATAACTTTTACAGCCACTCCTTTAGAATCGGAGCAGCCACAACAGCGGCTCGAGAAGGATCTCCCAGCACCAAATCCAAACACTCGAAAGGTGGTTTTTAGAAGCCTTCAAGCCCTTACCTGCATTTCCCACCACCGCAGCAGTGACACCCCAGCAGGGGCCTTTATCTGTATTTCCCACTGCTGCAGTGCTTGACAAGCAGTCTGGCTTCAAAACAAACCACTCCACTGAGACGGCACTGCTATCGGTCACAGAAGCACTGCGGCTAGCCAAGACGGAATCTAAATTCTCTGTCCTGATTCTGCTAGACCTATCTGAAGCGTTTGACACTGTCAATCACCAGATACTGCTAGCAACCCTGTCATCGCTAGGAATCTCAGGCTCTACCCTCCGCTGGTTCAAATCCTACCTCTCTGACAGATCCTTTAGGGTGTCATGGAGGGGCTCGCTGTCCAATGCTCACCACATGATCACTGGGGTCCCTCAGGGGTCGGTGCTTGGACCGCTGCTTTATCTACATCTCGTTTCACCCAGACGATACCACTGTAGCAGCTCGCATTACAGCCTGCCTCGAGGACATCTCAGCTTGGATGAAAGGGCATCACCTCCAGCTGAACCCTGCCAAGACAGAACTACTCGTGTTTCCGGCACACCCACGGTCCAACGCGATCTCAACATCCATCTTGGCAATACCACAATCACCCATTCCAAAACATCCAGAAACCTCTGAGTCATATTTGATGAACAGCTGTCCTTCAATGATCACATTGCAAAGACAACACAGTCATGCCGATATGCCTTATTCAACATTAGAAAGGTTAGACCCTATCTCACTGAGCATGCGGCACAACTCCTTGTCCAGGCCCTGGTGATCTCAAGGTTGGATTACTGCAATGCTCTCCTTTCTGGTCTTCCTGCAAAGCCTGTCAAACCACTTCAGCTGGTTCAGAACGCAGCAGCACGCCTCGTCTTCCAACAGCCCAAAAGGGCTCACGTGACTCCCCTTTTTTTCTATCTTCACTGGCTACCGTTTGCAGCCCGAATCAGATTTAAGTCACTAATGCTTGCCTAAAGGACTATCCCTGGATCTGCCCCGGCTTACTTCCACACTCTCCTACATTCCTACACCCCATCAAGATCCCAGCGTTCAGCAAACCAGCGGCGTCTTGCATTGCCTTCCCATAAGGGCAATAAATCGCTCTCCCGCTCGTTCAACTCCTCCTAACTCTGTCCGTTCAACCACATCTCTCACAACATTTAAAAAACTACTTAAAACCCATCTGCCCCAGCAGGGGCCCTTATCTGTATTTCCCACTGCAGCAGCAGTACCTTTACCTGAATAACCCACCCCATAATATTTACGCAGCTGCCCGGCATAAGCAATGACGCAGCTGCCCGCCATTAGCTATCACGCCACCTATCCTACCAAACCAGAGCGAGCTCTATAAATAGTGAAATCGCCTTACCTCCTCCACTCAACATTTTCGCAGCATCCCCCCTCCACCCCGACTCTTCACCATTAACCCTATTTTTCACCCAAAATCGGGGAAACCGCTAGGGGCTCGGGCAAAGGGGTCAGGAGAGAATGCCGACCCCGGAGCCCTCTCCCTGGACAGCATGCCAAATACGCATACTATATTCTCTGCTTAACTAAACTGCCACCCATTTAATTATTTGCTAAGGTGAACTCGTGAATGGATGGAGTAAAAATACTCCCCCATTATCTTCTCTTAAAATTATTGCTTGTGTTACAGACTTGAACTACATTTGGTTCTGTTGTTTAAAAATTCACTTTTTCATTCGTGTAGTTGTATGTAAATTTCCAACATTACTAATTAAGACAGAAAAGTTTGTGATCCATGTTAGTGTTGTCCTCTGATGAGTGTAATTTAATAGTTGAGCATCAGTTTTATTGCATGAATTGTATAAACCTGTCCATGATTTTGATCTCTGCTTCGTTGTTTTACTTATTTTATCAGTGAGATTTTGGTGAGTTGTAGCTTTCACAGACAAGTTTGAGACTATTGTTATTATTCTCCTGCAAGAAAATAAACCGAGTCTGTTTAACAAGATTCATCATGTTTTGTCATTCCACACATCTCAGGTAAAAATTTATTGCGGCTAAAACAGTAACAGGTAATGATTACAGCTCACATAAGTCCTGTACACATCATGTGTATTCATAATAATATGTGTATTTATAATTCAAACGCAAAAGTAATTTTTCATTTCTAAACACGTCTTCGCGTTCATGTCTTTGTGTTTATGTGCGCATGCAGGCCGCAGCCTGCTGCAACTTGTGCTTTTGGAAAGGGATTCCCTGCTTGATACAGGAACTTTTATATTGGTATACTCATGCATTTGATCAAAATTTCTATGGGTCCATTATTGTTTAAAAACAAGTTGTTTTTTTATTAAGACCTGAAAAACACTCAACTTGAGGCTTATTATTTGAATCTGTGATTTTATTTGTACTTTTATGGTTTCTGCATCTTTAATCTTTAGATCCTAAATTGAACATTTAGAAGCTCAAGAAGTATAATTTTTTTTGTTGTAAAAATTGCTTTAAAACTGTAAAATCTTGTGTAAAATTAAAGATAAAAACTGTAAAATAGTGTGTGAAATTATAGATAAACACTGTATTTAAAACTACAGAAAATAACTGTAATTTTATTCAACAGATATTTTCTGTAACTTTTACGGATTCTTTTCTGGGTTTTAACTGGATTTTTTTTACAGTGTAGTTCCTCTACGAGAGGAACTGGGCCTTAATCCTCTCCCTAATGATGCCAGATAATTTACTAAAATGCCAAAGGCAACTTGCCAAATACGCAAAAAAAGCATGCCCCTGCAAGTGCTTGCTCTCCACATTCAGGTTTGCAAGTCAAATGATTCAACATCTTCAAATGAAGAGATTTGTTCGTTTTGTATCACTCCTTAAATGTTGGTTGGTTTCTTCCAAAACGCATCACTTTGATTAAACAGCTGTGATAATTAACGTTTTTTGTCAAATCCCACCCTGATTCCACTAAGAACAATCATTAAAAACCGCTAAAACATATACGTTCTAGGTTCTGGGATTCTGTACTTTTTCCCAAAGGTGTGTAATAGCGCCACCTGCTGTACAACTGTACAAACACTGATTGCCTTAAAAACTCATCTTTGTTAGGGTACCGTATTTTTTTAAATAACGAGTTAACTAGTCAATGGCGGTGAAAGAGTTAATGCTGTCTAATTATTTGGTGATTTCATTATGGGTTTTGGTGCATGTTTTGACTAAGTGTTTAATTTTTATTCATTTAACATTCCATTTGGATTTTACAATATTTGCATTACTTTGTTCAGACCCTCAAAAGGATAACAAATGCTTTCAGTGTATGTTTATATTAGCAGGTAGCTAATCACATACTTCTGATGAAGTACTTTGTATGATACAGGTTTAGGAGCTGACAGAAGTTTAGTTCGTCTCAGAAAGATGAAACAAGAAACATTTTCATCCAGCCCTAATAAAAAAAATTCTCTAATCCATGGTGCTTTTATATAATTTTACATTTTTTTGATTGTAGTCTTTTTTACAATGTCATATGTCAGCTGAAACTTCCTGAGGACAGTCTAGAACTACATGCCAGCCGGTGTGGAGAAGGAAATCTATGTGAGTAACACAAAATTTGGGAAACATTGTTGTTGGAAACCAATATGCTATAAACCATCCGCTAGTGCTTTAATGCCACATGTGCCACTGTAAAAACACACAAATAACGATTATCTCCAGATTACAGTGGAGTCTACAGATCACAGATCTTTTATGCACAATGATGATTCTTGTATTGCTAAAGATACAACAGGCAAATCAAGCTGTCGACAAACATTATGGTCAAATTTTCATTCAGTGCAGAGCCAAATTTTATAGTGTGTGTTATAGTTTAGATGGTGTTCACCATCTCATTTTCAGATGATGTTGAATACTCCCTATTGATTGTAAAGGTTACTTCACTCTGCGTAATAGAAACCAGCCGTTTATCGCATTGTTGGTTTGCATATTACCACAAAGAAATAACATAGTTAACTTGGCATCCTGCTGTCACTGTCTGATTTCTTTAACGGGTCCCCTGTTGACTGCACCAGAGGAGGCGTCGAGCAAGTTGTGTTAGCTGCTGTGAGCGAACGCCACCCTGACGATCTGATGTACGCTACAGCTATAGTGCTGTCCTCGGACCAGCACGTGCTTGTCCCGCACGAGAGGCTGCAGCCTGCTCAGTGCAAGTAGCACAGCACACAACTCTAGGCAATTGATATGCCAGCACAGGCGGGGGTTCGTCCATCGTCCTCCTCGATGAGGGTGCCATACCCAAGAGATCAGCCGCGCTGTAGAGTGCTCAGTCCTAAAAAGAACTTTTTGGAAAAAATCTCTCTGACACCACTGGAACCGCCTAGACGCCCAGGGGAGGGACGCTGCAGGAAAGGACGATCCGCTGCAACACGTCGTAGATCCGTCAGATAGTAGTAGAATTTGTAGAATTCAGGTTTGTAATCATGAGTGATGGCTCTGGAGAACAAAAGGTAAATGAATGCTGCTCGCCGGCTTCCTTTTATACCAGACATCAGGGGGCTGAGACCGGCATGCAAAATTCATTCTCCAGATTTCATTGGCGTTTTCTATAGTAGTCACAGTTGATTGGTTCTCAAGGACGAACCCCATCTTTCGTTCTCAACACAACATCGAGAGACCGACAGAAAGGCAACTGGAATTTTACACGTCAAGGATGAAAGAGTCCAACTAAAGTAAACACTGACCACAATAATGATGACTTTAAACACCAATAAAATGTCAAGTCATGGATGTTATGCTGCAGTCCCTGTAAAGCAGAAGTGGTGATCGTATTTCCAAGATGAATAGTGGCTGTGGCTCATGTTTTCCGATCTGAATTGATTTGATGAATAATAATAGTAAGGTTCCGTAATGTTACTGTAGTTTGCTGGCAATGTTACTGTAGTTTGCTCATCTTTTAAGTGGTCATTTCTGAGCGCGCTGCAATTGGAACAAAGGAAACGCATGCTAGATCTGACCTAAAATTAAAACATTTTGTTCCACATACACTTTTACAAACTATTAATTATTATAACATCTAGACGACTAGTGTCGCCTTCAAATAAACAGAAACAAAATCTCTTTATAACTATTTAGTTGACTTCATAACGTGCTCTTTGGAATTAAAACTCAATTAAATTTGTAGTATAATTCAAAGTTTTATCATCACCCCTCGGAATATTTAATCTACATATATTACAAACAGCGATGACTTGTTGGCACAGCTATTGTAAATGACCTCAAAATCACGGATGTTGTTGCTCGCTCAATACTGTTCCCTGCTCTCTGCTCCAAATGTTAGCTTGTTATAATGTGAATAATGTCATAAACTGCCACAGCGCAGGTGCGGCGCGAAGGCGTTTTAAGTGCCAGCATCTCCATAAACTTTTACATCGCCTAGCGGGATTTAATTTCAGATAAGGCACATTTGTCACCAATACCCGATATCACTATTTTCAATTTTCAGAAAAAACTTTTTGTCACCGTTTTGGCACAGCCACAACCTAGTGGTCCCGAGATACTACGAAATACTGTTTTTATTTATAACTTTGAACAACTTAGGTTAAACAATCATGAGAATTATCATGATTATTTGACTGCTTGCGTCATGCTTGATGGATACCCAATGTTTTTCAGTCTGACATTTTGGAATCGCACATCTGAAATTGTGTGGTAAAATGCATTATTTAATAAATGCTGTCTTGTTCAAGTGCAATGGTGAAGCACTAAGAAACATTATATGGTTCATCAAGGTAATTTTCTGAAATGACCTTTAAAGTTATAGGCAAGTTTTGCAAAAAATTTGGTGTGTAGCATCTGGAGACAGTACTGACAAAAGTGATTCAAAGTTTTTTGATCGATCAAATGGTCCTCTTAAGGGTTAACAAATCATTCAAAATTTGGTATCTATCATCCCTGGCACATTTTATCCGCCTCATAACTTTTGACAACTAGGTGTCACCAAATTTCTTGATGAAGTAGAAGCAGAAACTCAATCTTCTGACATACCTTTGAAGAATGGTAGCAGGGATTTTAGTTGTTAATTTCTAAGCTTTGTCTCTTTAGACAGACTTCACAGTTGAGACCGGATAGCTGTGGTAAATTCTCAGATCTCTTACAAAGCCTTTCTTTTTATCAATATTGACACTTACAGCTCTGGCCAGCATATATTGACCCCTTAAAGCATTCTGATCAGCTAACTTCTTTTGATGAGTGTTTTGTGTGCTACTTACTCCTCGCATATAAATTAGGTCCAGCCAATAGAATCCACTTTCTCGAGACACGATTCACTTCAGTTATGATAATTTCTAATCAGAGTTTTTGGATTAATTTAAATCTAGGACTGCACATTTGAAATGGAATACGATACAGCTAGAATAAGCTTTTTAGATGTAAAAGCACACATTTCTGAGGGTTAACTACAAATTGAGTTGTACCGGAAACCAACGGATCCCAGTAAGATCTTAAGAGGCGATAATTTCTATCCTTGATCTCTCATTAAGAGTTTTCCCATCAGCCAGTTTGAAAGTGTAGAGTTTGTATCAAAGAAAAATCATATTATCTGTGGTCTACTGATTTATCAAGATTTATGAATCGTGTTTATAGTAAGGAATGGATAGAAGATGCCAGAAAGAGGTTTAAGGATATATCTCGAATACGGTGTCTACGTGCTGAGGGCAATAAACAAAAAGCAATAATATAATGGGCCCACAATATTTTTTTTACCTTTATTTTTCCAGGAAGTCCCATTGTGATCAATGATCTCTTTTACAAGAGAGACCTGACCTAGGTAGCAGCCATACTCAGATTAAGATTACAAACAATTGAAATACATGAAAATATATTCAGCAGCCCTTAATCACAAATCAGTATTCAGCATCAAGTTCTTCTAAGCGGTGTAACTACAAACAATCTATCAGCAGGGCAGGCTAACATTGAAACAACCTTTTAACCCTTTCAGACTGTGCTTGGAACGGTTCGGCGTGATGGTGGAAAAGCACTTGATGATACAGTGTGATGGTTTACTGCTTTACACAGAGATGACCCATATGTCTTTATTTCCCAGGTTCCTAGTGCCGACTCCATATCTGTTATATTCAACGGGCTTCAACTAAGCGCTAAATGCTCATTTTAGATAAAAGTAACATTAACAGAAATCCGCTGAGAGACTTATCAACTTCATGGACATAACAGACAACATACACTTTTATTTGAAAACAATCCCTGAGTATGTGTAGACGTTGAACAGTCACAGTACGCCCCCCCTCAAAAACACGCAACCTTGCACCGTAACAGATCCATGATAATGTTGTTCACAAGAAACTTGTCATTTATTTCATGGAAGATAAATGACCTCGGCCCCATCAGAAAACTGCTTAGACCCGTCAAAGAATCCCCAAGGATTTTCCTGGCCAAAGGCGTTAACAGTGATGTAGAGAGTAAAGCATATGTTCATATCGTCGCCGGTTTGAAATTGCCGCCTGCCCACATTTTTCCCCATCACATCACATCAGATTAGATATTTATTCCTAAAGAGTAAGTAGCATATTATTTTTTTGGTCCTACTTTGTTTTATGGAGTGTCCAACAACGATTGTATGTACATAGAAGCTGTAAAAACAGTATTATGTCATGATAATAGACAATTATTCTTACCTTACTTCTTGACTGACACTCAAATTATTTGTTCTGCGGTTCATCCGTGTAATCCCCTCCTATCAGCTAGCCTAGTGTCTGGTGATTGGTCAGATGGTGTAGTCTGCTGCTGTTTCCTGAGGGAATGACGCAAGTGATAATAATGAGTGTTAGCTGTGTTGCACAGGTATCGCATCTCTTTGGAGGAGATCGGAAGTATAAAAGAACGAGCGACCTGAATGTACGACGAGAGAGGACCAGGCCTAGATTTTATGTTTTGGTTTATTACGTTTGTGTGGCCGGCAGTCGACCGTGCGGGAGCTGCAAGCATTTTACTTTCGTTTTGTGGTTTGTTCAGCTTTTATGAACATGATACTTGAGCACTTTTGCAGAGTACGAGTATCATATGAGTAATACGAGTCAATATCTGTGCTCGGATTGAATAAAAATCCTCATTGGGTAGCTGACTGTGTCTGCGTTCTGTGATAGGCTAGTCACAGCGCCCCTCCCCTACACACATACAGATGTATTGTGTTGCTGACTGTGTACCGCTCTGCTCACTTACACACAGAACACTGAGAAGAGAACAGCTCTCTCTCTCTCTCTCTGCTTCCCTCAGTCACTCAGGTTCGCGGGTCTTTTCCGTTAACGTTTAGGGTTTCTTCAGCTACAGGTTTGTTTTTTACTTCGGTTTGTAGTACTTACTTATTAACCAGTAGAGTTTTGATAAACGTGGGGTTTGTTCAGGCGTGGTGCTTGGTTGAATGCGTCTCTGCCTGTCAGAGTTTTATTTTCTTTTTTAATCCGTCAGCTGGCTCTAACCAGTTTTTTTTTTACTTCACGCACTGAGTGTCTGACACTTTCTTGCTGTATTTCTTAAAAAAAATTAAGGAAGTAGTGGTATAAAACTATATTACAAATTAATTAGCTACACACACACACACACACACTCTCTCTGCCGGTCATCAGAGTTTTTATGATAGACCGTCTGCTGGGTCGAAGTAGTGGTATAAAAAAATTATATAACAAATTAATTAGCTACACACACACACACACACACACACATACCTGGTGTGGAAATAAATAAAAAAAATAGAACCAAAAAAAAACTGATCATAAAAAAATTAAAAGTTAAAAAAATAAAGTTATGTTGAGATGAAAACTCTTGTTAATTACATTTTACTTCATAATTCCAACTGCATGTGTTGTATTCATTGTTGCAAAACTTATACTGTATATAGTGCGTTTATTATCGTGATCAAAACCATTGATCTGAAGCTCAATGCTGATGCTGTCATGTAAATATTTTTCTAATCAGCAATAAATATAAAAAATTCTGATTAACCCATATCAATTGCATGCTTAAAATAACATGCCGGTTGAAGCCCCGCAAATCTCAAGACAAAAAGACCCACTTCCAGGTTAAATCCCGCCCACTTCCGGGTTAGGCCCATAATGCTGTACTCGCTCATCCCTACTATTTTCTAAGTGTTCTTTGTTTTATTATTTTGAAACCATAACCTAACAAATGTTTACGATAAGATTTTCTCTTCTCTTACCTAAAAATATGTCTGCTGTAAGCCTGTAACTATGAAGTCACATAAAGAAGGTTACGGATGTTCTTCGTGAGCATCGCGCCACGCTCAGATCTGCTGAGAGAAAGTGCCGCAAATCTAAAGAACCCAATGACCTCTGTCTCTATCAATCTCTCCTCTCTTCTTTCTCTGCTGATGTCTCCTCTGTTAAAACTCAGTACTACAATACTAAATGCAACAACTCACCTGACTCTCGTACTCTCTTTAAAACCTTCTCTGCTCTTCCTTGTCCGCCTGCCCATTCACCTGCATTGGACTTAAAGGCTGATGATCTTGCATCTTTCTTTGAAAAGAAAACTACTACTATCAGCAGTCAGTTCTCTGCGCCACCACCTCTCAAACATGCCCAAACCCCCGACACATGCTCGCTACCCTCTTTCTCTCTCCTATCTGAAGAAGATGTTTCCAAGGTAATGTCTTCTAACACCCAATCGACCTGTCCGCTAGAGCCCATCCCCGCTCATCTCCTCATGGCCATCTCTCCATCGGTTGTTCCCGCTCTGACCCACATTATCAACTCATCTCTCACCAATGGTACATTTCCCGCAGTCTTCGAAGAGGCCCGTATTACCCAATTACTGAAAAAACCCACTCTTAATCCTGCACTGTTAGATAATTACAGACCTATATCTCTCCTCCCTTACATTGCTAAGACTCTTGAGCATGTTGTATTTAACCAGCTCACCTCCTTTCTCACGCAGAACGACCTCCTGGACAGCAACCAGTCAGGTTTCAAGAGCGGTCACTCCACTGAGACTGTGATTCTGTCATTGAAACGCTGAGACAGGCAAGAGCCGCCTCATCTGTACTCACCCTACTGGATCCATCTGCAGCCTTTGACACCATCGATCACCGCATCCTCCTGTCGAACCTCATGGCTATGGGTGTCTCTGGAAAGGTGCTACAATGCTTCAGGTCTAACCTCTCAGGTAGGTCATTCAGAGTGTCCTGGTGAGGTGAGGTCTCGGAGTCCAAACATCCTGATACAGGGGTGCCTCAGAGCTCAATTCTTGGACCATTGCTCTTTTTGTATATATGACATCCATAGGCACTGTCATTTGGAAACATGGCTTTTCCTTTACTGTTATGCAGAAGATACACAACTCCACCTGTCTTTTCAACCCGAAGATCTGACTGTTTCTGCACAAATTTCAGCATGTCTGAGACACATTTCTCTCTGGATGAAGGACCATCGTCTGCAGCTTAACCTGGCAAAAACAGAACTGCTGGTAATCCCATCCGACCCCAAGATCCATCACAATTTATCCATTCAACTGGGCTCATCAACCATCACATCTTCCAGAACTGCCAAAAACCTGGGAGTGGTAATCAATGATCAGCTTACCTTCACTGATCCGGGTGCCAGCACCACTCGGTCCTGTAGATTTATCCTCTACAATATCAGGAAAATAAGACCTTTTCTATTTGAGCATGCAACTCAACTCCTAGTCCAGGCTCTTGTTCTGTTCAGACTGGACTATTGCAATTCACTACTAGTTGGACTTCTTGCTTGCGCAACAAAACCTCTACAGGTGATTCAGAATGCATCGGCAAGAGTGGTCTTCAATGAACCGAAGAGAGCACACGTCACCCCTCTCTTTATTAAGTTACATAGGCTTCATGTTGTCGCTCAATCAAATTCAAGAATCTGCTCCTGGCCTACAAGACCCCCACTGGTTCGGCACCCCCTTATCTGCATTCGCTAATGCTGACTTATGTACCAACCAGATCCCAACGCTCTGCAAACAAACAACTTCTTGTGCTGCCATCCCAAAAAGGAAAAAAATCCCTCTCACGAAACTTCTCTGGATCTGTTCCGCATTTATGAAATGATCTACACAGCAAAATGGCCAGTGTTAAATTAACTATACTGGGTGTCTACACGTGTCCACACCATAGAGTGTTAAAAGTAACGATAAATTAGTGATGAAGATAATGATGATGTTATAATAATAATGATGAATGATGATGATAATTAATGATGTGATTAAGTAAGAACTGATTGATCATTAATAAATGAACACCTGCTGTTAACAAACATCAACAGGAAAAATACAACCACATCAAATCATTTATGAACAAATTAAAATATTTTATTTTTATTTTATTTCATATTTCTCTATAGTTAACTTCCTGAAAACTGACAGGTGGTATAATTTGATTTATATAACAGATACAACACAGTGTAGAATGTTTAAATTTTCAGTGTGATTATATCACTGGCAACTACAGGCAACTAACATCTTCAAACCCCATTAAATTACCGTCTGCTTGTGTACATGAAATCAACAAATAAATAATGAAGCAGACAGAATGCAAACCCCTCAGCTGTCATCTTTAGACTGTAATATATTATTTAAACTGTAGGTTAATGATAACTGACAGCTCTAAATGTAATGCCTCATTTATTACAAACGACAATGTTAGTTGGCGTTGTTAAAAATAGATCTCTGAACAGCCTTCCTGGTTAAGATCCATTTCTTCAGCAGCAGCAGTATGATCGTGTTTTGGTATGAAAACATTTCCATCAGACTGCAGTCTCCATGTCAATGTTGTGTCTTTCTCTATTCCACCATCCTTCAGTTTCTGCTTTATCTGAAGAATTTGTGCCATAAGAGTGTTAATCAAATTCATGACATTTGTGTTAACAACAGTTTGTTCAGTAATGCCCAGAGGCCTGAGCACAAATACTTTATATTACGGTTGGAAGTTTAATCAACAGATTATTTGAGTAGCTGATCAATATGTTGTTTTCTGGTTGTGTTACTCACCAACTGTAAGATGTTCTCCATCATTGCAGCATCATTTACATTCGGAACAGATTTCATCTCCACTCTCATAATCTGCTTCTTTTGATCTGTTAAAAAATACAAGTTGTGAGGTAACAGGGCTGCACGAATATGGCAAAAATCATCATGGTTGATTATTCTCGTTAATATTTCAATTATCAATGATTATTGCATTTGACATGATTCAGAAGGTGCATTGAGTTTATTTATGTATATTCAGTTTTCACATTTTGGTATAATAGAGATCTTAAAAACTCAAATAATATGGAATTATTGGAGTTAAGTTGTCCTAAACAATACATTTTGTTACAATTAATCATCTTCAATGTAGTCTCATTTTATCAAAGTAGGTTCTTGAAATTTCACCCTGAGATGACCATCCCCAACCCACGGCGACATGAAGTGTCATGGCAGAATCTATCACCCAATGTTGAAAGACGACAAAAGACCAAGGAACCAAGAGTTTCAAAGTTTATTTGCTCGAGCAAGCAAAGTGAGACGATCAAATATCATCCGAAGATGTTCAGAGTTACTTAATAAATACATTTCTGACTCCATCTTTTATACAGTATTCTGAAGTTATCACAGGGTTAACCAATCATGCTTAACTTTCCATCCTTTTCTACCAATTCAGATTTCTACACATCTTTTATGCTCCTTTTATTGAAATTTTATATAATAATATAAGTATGCATGTGCTCATTAATATAAAGATGGCTTTGTCTTTAACTAATTCCCCGCCAGCCTTTTTTCAAAAAAAGTTGCCCGCCCACGCCAGCGTTTTTTAACATTTTCACCCAACTTGAATGGCTCACAGTAAATTTTCTGTAAAGAATATATGGAAAAACAATATGTCACATGAAAGAACAGAGTCTCAGCTTTTAAAAAAAAGAAACCGTATTCTTCTATCTTCATTTGTTCATTTTTATCACTCCTTAGATTTGGGTAGATTTCTTCAAAAATGCATCACTTTGATTAAACAGCTGAGATAATTAACGTTTTTTGTCAAAGATTCTGCCCAGACAACACTCAGAATAATCATTATAAATCGCTTAAACATGTACGTTCTAGGTTCTGGGATTCTGTACTTTTTCCCAAAGGTGTGTAATAGCACCACCTGTTGTAAAACAGAACAAACACTGATTGCCGTAAAAACTTGTCTTTGGCAAGGAACCTTTTTTTTTAATGACGAGATAACTCGTCAATGGCGGTGAAAGAGTTAAGTGCCTTTAAAGAAGTGTATGTTTGCCATGAATTACAAGTAGATGAAAATCACACATAAAACTTACACCGTGTGCAGATGAATGGAAGGGATTCTGAGCAGTCTCGATCATCCATCAGACCATCAGGACTTGCGGCACCACAAGGTCTCTTCTGCCCTGTTATGTCACGTGTAGAAGACATCCAGTTAATGGAGGACCTGGAGACATTTGTTCCATCTGACCACTTCCATGAATCTCTGAACAGACCAATCCATGCCTTAACTCCTTACATCATCTGCATCAGCAGGTAATACTCAGCTTGAGTGTAAACGGTGGCCAGATCTGTGTAATGCTGTCTGCAGTAGCTCTGAGCATCAGGCCATGTCCTTTTTTCAGAGATAAAACCAAACCTGTTTCCTCCTGTCTGCTGCTCTGTAACAAGACATAAAGGAGTAAGTGTATCTTTAGCACAGATGAATCCTCAGTGCTGAGGTCTAATTTATATTGTAAGTATTGACTCTTGCCCCACCAGCATTTTTAATGATTTTCACAAAATTGTAATGGCAGATTTTTGTCTTCCTTAAATATATAAACATTCAATTTATCAAATGAAAAACACAGCTTCTTCTTTTCACCCCCCATGTCACCACACACGTACAACCATACCTTAAACAACAGTTAAACCTAAGTACAATTGCAACATAATGGTGATAACTATTTGACAATATTAGAATAAGAGTCACTCTGACATCTTAATAAATTTCATAGATTTTTTCTGTAGATTTTTTGGGAATATTCAACCAGAAAATAACCATGAAGTTACGTTCACTGATGGTCATTTATTTGTCATTTTTTGCAACCAGAAAATAACAAGAAAATGACGTTCCCTGATGGTTATTTTTTGTGGTAAATCGTTCAAAACTGGTTTTAACATCATTCAGATGTCCAATAAAGAAATTAAGATCACATTAACACATGTTATGATGACCAAATAAAATTAATAAATGTAGTATAAAGAAATGCCCTAACCAAGAGGTCCATTGACAAAATGGTTAAAAAATTATCACAAGATGACTAAAACTTGTTCTTAACAGCAATGGAGGAAGGAAGCAAAGAGCAAGCAATTTCCTTATATTAAAATAAAGGTGCGTCACAATGCCAAAGAATAACTTTTTTTAGTCTAATGGTTCCGGATAGAATTCTTCTTATCATAAAAAGGTAAGAAAGAGATGGTTCATTAAAGAAATAATAGCTGTTATTATACACCCTGACTTTTCACCGTTTGGTTAATATATTTTTGAATGTGTGTGACATTTTGAGTTGCTGATCGGACAAAAGGCGAGACAGACAGTACCGTGCTGCACTGAAAGGGGGAGCATGTGAGCCCAACAGCAGACGCTATAAGTGCCAATCAATTAACAAAAGTCAGGGGAAATAAGAACTTTTACAAGAAAATTATGGATATTTTCGTGGAGAAGGATAAAAGTAAGAGAATAAACAGTTTTTTATGTCATAAATGAACAATCCGATATTCAATAACAATATTTGTACGTTAAAATTGTTAAAATTGTTTAAGGTCAAAATTTAAACTGATTGTATTTATATTGAATGAGAATTAATGTGGAATTTTAACTGCATATTTAGAACACACGGAGGATGAATGTAATGTTCTTTCTTATTTTAATAGTGAATTGAATAGTGTATAAGCTACTCTTTTGGGCATATATTTGTAAATCTGATTCGGGGTCAGTGCCTTACCAGCCATGAACTTCACAGCACGACACTATTTTAAAAACATTCTGTGTTGCAGTCAGTGTACAGTAGAATGCACTTTCACTCGCTTGTAACTGGTGAAAGTCATGGAATTTGAACAGAAAGGGCTCAAATTTTGAAGTTTCTTTGTTTTCTCCATTTTCTAAGGCATTTAAAGATGAATGTTTCTTTTTGTTGATTAAGTGAATAAAGCTGAATTTCTTTTAAGTTCAGTAATTTGACTAATTTGTTGTATATTTTGTAACGTCTGCATGCTTGTTGTGTTTAGTTAATATGTGATTACTGTTTAAGGACTATTTATATTTAGCCATTTCTTTTAGCTTGAAGTTGACACATACAGTGAACAATAACATTGTTTATAATTGTTCATTTATTTTCAGTTCTTATGTCTGATGTGTTACTTCATTATTTGCATCTTCAAGTTTGTTATCTATGACCTGCTGAACATACCATCAGTCAGTAAATAAAGAACTCTTACTCGTGTTTTACATGAGAAAGTAACATGTCGGTTTCATTTCTTACCATTGTAGCAAAACATGGGTTTAAGAGCTAGGCAACTGAAATCAACACATCCTCCATAGTCAATGTAAACGCATTCCTGTTTTCCATACAAGTTGTTTGGTTGTTCAGATCCCCAAAGCAAAACTGTCACTTTCTCGTCTTGATGAGACCATCGCCAGCTATGGATGTCATTGAAGAGTCCAGTCCAGACATCTGAAGTCAATGCAGGACCAACTGCTCTCTGTACATTTGTCCAGTCTTCAATGCTGTGAACAGTGGCCAGGTCCAAGTCATTCTGTCTACAGTAAAGTTGTGCCTCATCCCAGGTCTTCTGCAGCGGGATGAGAACAAACTCACATGAGATGCTCCTGATGAGCAGACACAGTCCTGTCAAGAGAAAAGTTTAACAGAAACACTTGGGGTAACCTTTAATCCTTATTAGCTCAAAAAGACTCTCTGTTAATATGTAAATGTTGTCTGAAATGTTTAAAAAAATCATCTGGTTGCTATCGCTGCTTCTCTGTTAACATTACGAGTGAACATATTTTTGAGTCATAGCAACTAAAAATCTATTTAAAGTGGTAGTTCAGCCAAAAACAAAAATGATGTCATCATTGATTCACCCTCTTGTCATTTCACAACTGTGTGACTGTCTTTCTGCAGAACAGAAAAGAAGATATTTTGAAAAATGTTGTTAACTGGACCCCATTGACTTGCATGGGTTTTGTGTTCATACAATAAAAGTGAATGGTGGGCTGTATTGTTCGGTTAACACCGCAAGTGTTACCCTTTATTTGTATTAGCCACGAAGGCCATGATAGAGCTTGGTGTAATGGGGTTGTTATCACCATGCTGTTTGCCGATTTAAGGGTTTAAGGGAAAGGGTTTGCTCAAAATCTGGTAATTTTTTTGCACTAAATTTGACTAAGCGGCTAAAATGTTTATGTTTTATAAAAACTCCTGCGCATAACTGAAAATAAATAAAAACATAAAATTAATTTAAAATGATTCTTGTGTTTATGATTTATGATTATTGAACAGCTGTAAGGTGTTTTGTTTGAGTGGGGAATATGTCGACTTGCTTGCTGATTGTAAACCCGTGTTATGCTGTATAAAAGCCTGTGTAATAGGTGTGCTAGCTCCAGGTTTCACCAAGTCAAGTTCAACGCCATGGATGCATATCATGGGGGCTGCGAGTTTGTTATTAGAGGTTGTTGTTTTAGGTTTTGCCCAACCTTACAAAGTTATTGTACACTTTATTTAAAATAATATATCTTTTGTAAGTATAGCCTTGCCTCCCTTGTTTGTCTGTTTCTAAAGGTAGCATAGTTAAGTTTGGCGTCGTATGCGCTGAAGACTTGGGTTTGGTTTCTGCCCTTTCTTTTGTTAGTGAGTTTAGAGGGAGGGGGGTTAAGTTAATATTTGTTTTCTTTTTATTTATGCAAGTACTGTACGTACTCAGCCAGATTTTGTTCTAGAGTATATTACCGTTTAATAGGAAATAGGCGTTTTTTTTTGCTTTTTAATACAAGTTTAATTATAATAAAGGACCGTCTTCCTCAGGGGAAGGGCACAGTGTCGCACCCAAGACCAGACCTGTGGGTCCTCCACGTCTGGCTCCTGAACGGGATGAGGAGGCCTTAAGTAGTGTGCCGCCTGTTGTCGAAATGGATAGAAACTGTCGTCTTTATCAGGGAATCGAAGTTACAGTTGTAACCAAGACATTTTCTGTTGTTTATCCTGGATTTAGTCTCTAAACTTTTGATCAACCTCTGTACGTTTCGTGATCGTGTTGGGAATGCAGCTCGGATGAGCAGTAGACCGAGTAAGCTCCTGGTGCTCCAGACACAAGCTCCACTATCTCACAATAACGTTGTTTAAAAACTTTGCTTGCCGTAGTTTTTCAAAGAACGGGCAGGTAATTTGCATTGATACACCACATTTTACATGTTATGTGGTATACTTTGATATTTGAACGGTCTTTGTAGTGAAAAGAGAGGGAAAGCTATGAGCGCCTTTTTGTACCTCCACTGGACATGTCCTTAAACATCAGCTAGCCACTATGGTAATTTCATTTAAATTTGCCAAGATATGAGACTATGATAGACATGATGCAAATGAAAACGCAATTTTTGGCATTGAAGCATTCTTGATGTTCCTAAAAACGTTCATCTGACAGGTTTCCCAGATCGCATCACAAATGGCTAACAAAACAAGATATCCATATAACAAGACAGGGGAATACCGACTGGGCTTATGACAAATAAAACATTAAAGGGACAGTTCAGGCAAAAACTCCAATTTGTTGTTTATTTTCTCACCCTATGCCATCCGAGATGTAGGTGACATTTTTACTTGAGTAGAACCATAAAGAAGTTTGTTTGGTAAATCCGCAGCCCTCTTTGTTTCATATAATGGGAGTATATGGACTCCGCCATTCTAAGAGTTCCTAAAGCACATCATTCCAAAAAAAAGTGGCTCCAGGCGACATGTTAACGTCTGGTGAAGTGAATCGCTCGATATTTTCATAAAACTGAACGTCATGTTTAATAATATTAGCCATAGTGTGCAGCCAAAACACTCACTTCCGGCAGGTGGCGTTTAATGCACCAGACGCTAGAATGCGATCCGCCACCAAATATTACAAAAAAAGAAGATTGCGATCTCGTGCCGAGGCTGCACACTATGGCTAATATTATTAAAAGTGACGTTCAGTCTTTTGAAAATATCAAGCGATTCACTTCACAAGACGTCAACATATCGCCAGGAGCTTTTTTTTTAAATGATGTGATTTAGGAAATCTTATCCCATCATATGAAGCAGAGAGTGCTGCGGATTTACCAAACAGTCTTCTTTATGGTTCTACTCAATAAAAATTGCCAAAATAAGACACAGTGCAGAAACAATACATACTCAGTCAAGAGTCTGGGAAATTCTCTCTTGGATCATTTGGTTCACTTCATATTTTCCTACTACTGTATTTAAATTTGTGAAAACAATCCAGCATTTCCTTAATGTAACTGATGTAATTATCTCTTATGTGGTATTTGAAAAAAATATTTATATTCTGTTTTATCAAAGAAAGACTTTTAACTTTTCATGCATTTTGCCTGTTCCTTTGCATTTGGTGCTTCGGGGGATTGAAAATGCAAACTTGAAACTTGTTTTGTTATGCAACATACTTATGAACTGCACCACTATAACCACACAGATATAGAGATGCAACGATTATAAATTCTTTTGTTACAATTATAGTCTAAGAGTATTCACGGTTTCACAATTATGATGATTATTAGTCATTATTTAATATATACTTTTATACAAAAAGTAATAAAAAATTATTATTATCTAGTTATTCGTATACAATACTATTTTCGGTTTTTCCCCATGTCATCTTACTGTAATAGATAAGGTTAATACCATAAAATATTTGAGTAACACACAGATATGTCATATATAGTCCAAGACAATGAATTACTAAGTAGTAAAATTGCCATA
This sequence comes from Triplophysa dalaica, assembly GCF_015846415.1. Taxonomy (NCBI): domain Eukaryota; kingdom Metazoa; phylum Chordata; class Actinopteri; order Cypriniformes; family Nemacheilidae; genus Triplophysa; species Triplophysa dalaica. The sequence continues at coordinate 16,127,141 of NC_079546.1, read as the reverse complement.
AAAATCAAATTAGAAAATAGCACAAATGTAATAAAGCAAACATACAAATTAAATTAAAGGGAGTTCACCCCAAAAAAAATTATGTTATGAATTTTTCACTCTCAGCTTCCAAACCTGTATGATTTAATTTGTTCTTTTGAACACAAAAGAAGATATTTGTAAGAATGTTAGTAAACAACCATATCTCATCGCCCATTGACTCTTTATTTTTCCTCCTATGGCAGTTAATGGTGGTGAGATTTGTTTGATTACTGACATTCTTCCAGATATCTTCCTTTGTGTTTAACAAAAAAAAAAATTAATACAGGTTTGGAACAATATGAGGTTGAGTAAATGTTTCAATTTTCATTTTTGGGTAAACTATCCCTTTAACAATGCTTTTCATTTGTTTCGGGTTGGTCTAACTGTGATTATCAGATACAGAAAGTGAATAAAATAATCAAATGTAAAATAAAACTTCATAGTCTTCACTGTATAACTAAAATACAGATCAAACCATATTAAAGTTATAAAAGTTAATCAGTCAGGATGCAGTATGTTTTGCTTCTCGCCTGAGGTGCCACTCCAATATCTTTAATGCCGCTTTGTCTGTTTACGTTGCACTGAAAGCTCATCTCTCACCACTACGGCCTCTGTCATAGTAAATCTAGTGTGTGTCGTGACTCGTGGACTACGTGCCTCTGAAAAGCACTTCTCTAAGCTAATTCACTGCTGTTGTCGCTTTGTTTTCATTTTGTGCAAGATCCAACGTTTCCGTTCCATGCAACAGAAACACGAGGCTTAACAGACCCTTTGCGATAAAATTAACCGTGACATTAAAGCGTGGTTACTAGTGAAAGTTGGTAATCTCTGAATCCCTAAACACATATAACTTTACGGAAAGAAAATATATTTCCTAATATATGAATTAAAAATATATTAAAGGACATAATGGGATATTAAAAAAATATACAGAATAATATATTGTGTAAATAATACATAAGGATATGTTTTTCATATATTAAATGAATGTGCGTTTTTTTAAGGTTGGAGCTTAACTCTGCAGGAAAGTGGATCAAGAGGTTTACAGTTGAGGATCTCTGCTGTAGTATATTTTAGTTTAAATTGAGGTTTCATCTTAGTTTAAATATACATAAAACACAAATAAAATGATTTTGACCAAACCATTGCTAAACCTTTTAAAATTTCAACTTATTAAAACATTTTAGTTGAATGAACTGTAAAACTATTTGAGCAAACATTCTTTTTAAAGTGTGAGTCAAGGTTGGGTCAGCTAGAAAATAACAATTCAAGTAATTCTTTGGAGAAAGAAATTGAGTCAACATAAAATTCTATGGAACAGAATAATATTTTTTTTTACAGTGTTGCAGTCAACCGTGTGCTAGTCCCTCAGTAGTGACCTATAGAGGAGCTCAGCTCTGAAAACTCTGACTGTAAAAACATCAACTTCAAATCTGCCAACAGTGACTACTAAACATCAGAATCTCCACCCACACACAAAAACAAACATGTGTAAAGTAAACGGAGGCCAGCTGGAGTGTGAAAGCTGTGAGTACCTCAATCTTTAGAGGTGTCCTTTTGTGATAAAGCTAGAAACTGTGTACTTCGGTCTACTTTTTGGAAACCCCGACTCCCCCAAAACTGATTGATGCCATTAAACTGGAACTAGCTGTTTTCTAATAGAGCATAAAATGTCTATGACATGGATAGATTGCTTTAGTGGCACACAAACAATAGACTTTGAATGCTGTATTTGCATTAAACAAACAACATTTGCTAGTTCTATTTGACTGGATTCAAAACAGAGCTTTCAAATACATGTTGGAAACGCTCCAAAGTGGATATTTCCAGTCACATATGTGATCTTATGAATGCTAAAACTCAATTTGTCATAAAATATGATGTTTATATAAAAACCTGTACATCCAGGAAGTGGTATATTAGATCACTTTCTTGGGGAAAGAGGTAAAGACGTTGGGGCACAACGTCTCGTCTTCCATGATGAGAAACACAGTACGAATTCTAGCTTTAAACAATACCTGCTCAGTCCAGTAGGTGGAAGTGTTGTCAGCATGCAGTGTAAATCATTAAAGGAATCGTTTACTTTTATGTAACCTATTCACCCTCATGTCATGTCAAACCTGCATGACTTTCTTATGCAGAACACACAAAATAGAATTTTTCAGTTGGTGAACAAGCAACTGTATAACCCACACTGACTCAAAAAAGTCTAGATATTTCTTGTAAAGTCTAGATAAAAAGAATCACATAATCCATGTTTAAATCCATTCTTTAATGTTGACAAAAATATTTCTTGTGAACCCAGGTTACCAAACCCAGGTTGTCTCATGCAATGGCTCGCAAAATTCCTTTACATACCTGTCCATCAGGTAGAACCATGCCATTGGTCTCAAGGGCTTGATGGTCTTTTATGAAGCATCCTAGGACCAATTCCTGACCAAAATACTTGAAATCTTGTTCTCTACACAACAACACAAGTTGCATTTGGAGAAAACTTGAACGGTTATGTGGCAACAGGTCTGCAAGTGTGAGCTACATTGTTAGTATTTAGTTTTTTCTTTCCTGACCCCAGAGGATCAACAATTTCAAATGAGTCTTGATAAAGTATCAAGCCAAAAGAGGACCTCTTTTTCTGGGCCAAGTTTTTTGTGATGTTTTCACCATCCCAGACATCTTCAAGACTATTATCCAACTGGATACGGCTGTGTATTTCCTTGTACTGTTTCCGCACAGACCCGGAATGAAAAAGTGTGATGTGGCTGGTTGACATCATAAACTGACTGCATATCCTCAATGATAGTTTGAATAACTGAAGCTGGATCAGTAACTTTGACTGTAATTTCAGATATAACAGAGCAAGATTCTTCAAAAATAATGCCTCAGGAACATCTTCTGGAGTATACTCCAAATGATCGCTATTTCCAATTACGTCAGTATACTCATCTGTTATCATATCAGGAGCAATATTTTGAAAGGTTTCAGCTTCAGTCACAAGTTCTCTGGCATAGATAGATTCAGCTAGGTTCACCACTGCTGAGCGTTTATGTTTTCTGGAAAGGTAAGAGGTAAATGTAGATAACACAGTAAATTACGTATTACACTGCCTAAAGGGGCATGTCACTGTTCGTCCCTCTTTAATGTGCACTTTTAGATGTGAATAAAACTGAGTCAGTGTATTTAGTACATTTAGCAATGCACAAGTCAACATGTCATGCAAGTTCTGAGGGGCACACATGTGATCTAGGCACCAGCACACACGCTTTGTGATGTCGATAAAGATGTGATTTCAAAGCGGCTATTTTTTAAAATGTCCTGTTGCAGTCCTGGATACAGAAATGTAGAAGTTTGGGCTATTGCTGTGAATCCTCATGTGATTCACATAGGCTACTGGAGTACTACTAGATGTCCTCAGAACTGACATGGAAACATGCTGACAAGTCAAACTGTATAGGACTAAAAGGCATAAAAACCAGTTAACTTTACAAGAAAATCTGCACGGATTGGTCAAAATAAAAATACACTTCAAATCAACAACACTTAAAGTTAAAATGCTAATTATTCATAAGTATCGCAAGTTATTCTTAAGAGCATTTTATTCTTATTTAGCATTCTATTACCAAACGTATCAACAACTTCGATCGATGCAATCCAAAACACAAGCAACTTAAAACATCAACAACACTTAAAGTTAAAATGCTAATTTTAACGGGCAGCCGGACTTGACGGCGGCTGGGCAGCCGGACTTGACGGCGGCTGGGCAGCCGGACTTGACGGCGGCTGGGCAGCCGGACTTGACGGCGGCTGGGCAGCCGGACTTGACGGCGGCTGGGCAGCCGGACTTGACGGCGGCTGGGCAGCCGGACTTGACGGCGGCTGGGCAGCCGGACTTCACGGCGGCTGGGCAGCCGGACTTCACGGCGGCTGGGCAGCCGGACTTGACGGCGGCTGGGCAGCCGGACTTGACGGCGGCTGGGCAGCCGGACTTGACGGCGGCTGGGCAGCCGGACTTGACGGCGGCTGGGCAGCCGGACTTGACGGCGGCTGGGCAGCCGGACTTGACGGCGGCTGGGCAGCCGGACTTGACGGCGGCTGGGCAGCCGGACTTGACGGCGGCTGGGCAGCCGGACTTGACGGCGGCTGGGCAGCCGGACTTGACGGCGGCTGGGCAGCCGGACTTGACGGCGGCTGGGCAGCCGGACTTGACGGCGGCTGGGCAGCCGGACTTGACGGCGGCTGGGCAGCCGGACTTGACGGCGGCTGGGCAGCCGGACTTGACGGCGGCTGGGCAGCCGGACTTGACGGCGGCTGGGCAGCCGGACTTGACGGCGGCTGGGCAGCCGGACTTGACGGCGGCTGGGCAGCCGGACTTGACGGCGGCTGGGCAGCCGGACTTGACGGCGGCTGGGCAGCCGGACTTGACGGCGGCTGGGCAGCCGGACTTGATTCCGGTTCCGATTCCTGGACCGGGCTTGGTTCCGATTCCTGGACCGGGCTTGGTTCCGGCTCCTGGGAGGAATCTGCGGCCGGGCTGGACGCTCGGCCCGTCACTCCCCACGGCGCCCCCCCAAAAAATATTTGGGACTCGGGACCACCGGACTCGGGACCACCGGACTCGGGACCACCGGACTCGGGACCACCGGACTCGGGACCACCGGACTCGGGACCACCGGACTCGGGACCACCGGACTCGGGACCACCGGACTCGGGACCACCGGACTCGGGACCACCGGACTCGGGACCACCGGACTCGGGACCACCGGACTCGGGACCACCGGACTCGGGACCACCGGACTCGGGACCACCGGACTCGGGACCACAGGAACAGTTGCTGTGCTGACCTGCAGGACAGCAACTTCGGCCTGGGACGTCCTCCACAGGACATTCTCCTCCCTCTACGGTCGGTCTGGCCCATGGCTGACTCAGCCGGGCCAGTGGGGGACCGAGGGAGTACTGGGTTGGAGGTCTCCCGCGACGTTGTCCTCGAGTCTCTAGCCATCCACTCATCTCGGACTCCACCAGTAGGGCTGGCGATCGTGGAGCTCGAGCCAGAGGGTACTGACTCCCCAAGGGCAGCGGCGGCCAGGACGAGACCCTCCGCAGCGCTCGACCGTGGGGTGAAAGTCCCATGTGGAACCTCACCCCCGGGATCGCTGCGGTTGGCCAGGTACCTGACCATGTCCGCAAACCCCAAGGGAGCCAGCAGCCTCTTCTCCGACGGTGTGAGGCGCCGGGTGAGGCAGCAGTTGAAGATCGTCTTCAACTCCGCCTCACCAAACTCGGTCACCTCTGCCACCGCCGAGAATGCCCTGGCGAACTCCTGGTCACCATAATTCCCCTGGCGGAATCCAAGCATCAAGTGGGCCTGGCGAGACCGCAAGGACAACGTCGTACCGTCCATGCTGCCTACTGGGTTCTGTGTTGGCTCGTGCATTCTGTCATGATTCTCGGATTGAGACATGGCGTGAGAACCCAAGTGCAGGCAGACACAGACGGTAGTGATGGAACAGATATTTATTTAACAAATAAACACTAAATAAGAAATGCAAAACAAAGACCCACGGTGGGGTAAAACAAGACAGGAATATATATAACTATAACAAGGACAAGAACACTGACTAACAAAACTATAAAACAAACACTGGTAACAACACTAAACTAACACTTACTTTTGACACGACAACAAGAACATTCAGGAGCAGCAAATCTCAGGAGCAGCAAATCTCAGGAGCAGCAAATCTCAGGAGCAGCAAATCTCAGGAGCAGCAAATCTCAGGAGCAGCAAATCTCAGGAGCAGCAAATCTCAGGAGCAGCAAATCTCAGGAGCAGCAAATCTCAGGAGCAGCAAATCTCAGGAGCAGCAAATCTCAGGAGCAGCAAATCTCAGGAGCAGCAAATCTCAGGAGCAGCAAATCTCAGGAGCAGCAAATCTCAGGAGCAGCAAATCTCAGGAGCAGCAAATCTCAGGAGCAGCAAATCTCAGGAGCAGCAAATCTCAGGAGCAGCAAATCTCAGGAGCAGCAAATCTCAGGAGCAGCAAATCTCAGGAGCAGCAAATCTCAGGAGCAGCAAATCTCAGGAGCAGCAAATCTCAGGAGCAGCAAATCTCAGGAGCAGCAAATCTCAGGAGCAGCAAATCTCAGGAGCAGCAAATCTCAGGAGCAGCAAATCTCAGGAGCAGCAAATCTCAGGAGCAGCAAATCTCAGGAGCAGCAAATCTCAGGAGCAGCAAATCTCAGGAGCAGCAAATCTCAGGAGCAGCAAATCTCAGGAGCAGCAAATCTCAGGAGCAGCAAATCTCAGGAGCAGCAAATCTCAGGAGCAGCAAATCTCAGGAGCAGCAAATCTCAGGAGCAGCAAATCTCAGGAGCAGCAAATCTCAGGAGCAGCAAATCTCAGGAGCAGCAAATCTCAGGAGCAGCAAATCTCAGGAGCAGCAAATCTCAGGAGCAGCAAATCTCAGGAGCAGCAAATCTCAGGAGCAGCAAATCTCAGGAGCAGCAAATCTCAGGAGCAGCAAATCTCAGGAGCAGCAAATCTCAGGAGCAGCAAATCTCAGGAGCAGCAAATCTCAGGAGCAGCAAATCTCAGGAGCAGCAAATCTCAGGAGCAGCAAATCTCAGGAGCAGCAAATCTCAGGAGCAGCAAATCTCAGGAGCAGCAAATCTCAGGAGCAGCAAATCTCAGGAGCAGCAAATCTCAGGAGCAGCAAATCTCAGGAGCAGCAAATCTCAGGAGCAGCAAATCTCAGGAGCAGCAAATCTCAGGAGCAGCAAATCTCAGGAGCAGCAAATCTCAGGAGCAGCAAATCTCAGGAGCAGCAAATCTCAGGAGCAGCAAATCTCAGGAGCAGCAAATCTCAGGAGCAGCAAATCTCAGGAGCAGCAAATCTCAGGAGCAGCAAATCTCAGGAGCAGCAAATCTCAGGAGCAGCAAATCTCAGGAGCAGCAAATCTCAGGAGCAGCAAATCTCAGGAGCAGCAAATCTCAGGAGCAGCAAATCTCAGGAGCAGCAAATCTCAGGAGCAGCAAATCTCAGGAGCAGCAAATCTCAGGAGCAGCAAATCTCAGGAGCAGCAAATCTCAGGAGCAGCAAATCTCAGGAGCAGCAAATCTCAGGAGCAGCAAATCTCAGGAGCAGCAAATCTCAGGAGCAGCAAATCTCAGGAGCAGCAAATCTCAGGAGCAGCAAATCTCAGGAGCAGCAAATCTCAGGAGCAGCAAATCTCAGGAGCAGCAAATCTCAGGAGCAGCAAATCTCAGGAACAGCAAATCTCAGGAACAGCAAATCTCAGGAACAGCAAATCTCAGGAACAGCAAATCTCAGGAACAGCAAATCTCAGGAACAGCAAATCTCAGGAACAGCAAATCTCAGGAACAGCAAATCTCAGGAACAGCAAATCTCAGGAACAGCAAATCTCAGGAACAGCAAATCTCAGGAACAGCAAATCTCAGGAACAGCAAATCTCAGGAACAGCAAATCTCAGGAACAGCAAATCTCAGGAACAGCAAATCTCAGGAACAGCAAATCTCAGGAACAGCAAATCTCAGGAACAGCAAATCTCAGGAACAGCAAATCTCAGGAACAGCAAATCTCAGGAACAGCAAATCTCAGGAACAGCAAATCTCAGGAACAGCAAATCTCAGGAACAGAGACAGGAACATGTACAGCAAGTAATGCACGAGCAACGAGACAAAGAAACATGAGGACTCTTTATAGGGGAAACAACAGAGGATCGAAACGAGCAACAGGTGCTGGGGATTAGCACTCAGGGAAAGCTGACGAGGGACGAGATGTAGGGAACAATGACGAGACACGAGAAAGATCACTCAATCTCACACAAAACCATAGGTTATGCCATGACTCCACTCAAACAACAAGAATAAACATGACATGATAGTGGAATCATGACAAATAAGATTCTGGAGGTTTTTCAATCAGGTTTTAGAAAATATCATTTGACAACAACAGCTCTATTAATGGTTTTAACTGACCTTACATTTACATTTAGCATACGCTTTTTTCCAAAGCGACTTAAAAGTTGAAAACTGCAGGGCAAAAACTTTGAGCTGTGTGTGAACTTAATAGTCTTCTATATAGTCTTCTATATAGCATGTATTTATAATTGTATATATAAATATTTGTTTTATATAAAATTAAAACATGGACCTTACACATGAGTTCTGGAAAGGGTCACAGAGTGGAATTGAACCTAGGTAGCCCTATGTACAACTGCGCCACATGTTGGACCACTGCACACGAGGGTATAGGCTCTGACAGTTTAATTGTTTTTAATTTTAGTGTGAGTTAGGTAAGCTGCACATTCAGTCGACTGAAACCCAGCCAACTCGTCAATGAACAAGTAAAAAACGGTGTTTCCAAGCATGTGTCACAAGTACGAATTTAACCAAAAATTTGCTCTTGAAAATTGTGTTCATTGTCCGTAGAGGACATTTATGTCCATGCACATCGGGGCCACAGCCCTTCATTCAATAATCTCTGAGCCAAATCTGGGTCACATTCTTATTTCAAATCACAATCAAACAGCGGTGTAAGGACTTGATCTGGGTCGAAGACCCAGGTGTGTATTGGGCCAATTTGCTTTTAAGTAAGCAACATTTTACAGTAAACCGATTGTGACCAGTGTTGGCTTTGTAACTGGCTTGTAACTGTGTTGCAATACATGTTTCAGCTATCAGGTGACGACGATGATTTCTAAAAACAATTCAGAATTGCCTTAACTATTGTTCATGACTATTATTAACTTAACCAAAGCAACTTAATTTAAAACATTCATAAAAAATCAAGCAACTACAACTCGTTTTCAATGCCCCAAGTGTTATATAAAACAATACGGCAAAAACTGAAAGAAACTTAACCTACTATTAGTCAAGAGCCAAACTAAAGCAAACACTGTTCTGAATAATGATGAAATTTCAACATTTTTCAACATTAATTGCAGGTACAGAAGTAATATTAATTCAATGCCATTAATTGATGGAGTCAGAAGCACTTTATTATACTTGATAAGTATAATTCACAAATCGTTTTGCCGACCTAAAATATAACGTCATGTGTAAAGTTACACACTGAACAGCAACACCTGAATTAGACTTTTCATTGCTGATGGATTTACAGCATGAAATGAATCTCAAACAATAAAAGAACACATTGCATCAGGACAAACATATAAACAAAAAGTTAAAGGTAAATAAAAAAAGAATGAGCTTGACAGTACAATATGTAGTACAGCATAAAATAAACTTTTTAATGAGAAACCATTGAATTTTACCTCCATCAACACGCATGACTGTGTCACGGGGTGACAAAAACCAGAACGGGACTAAGATCCTGGTGAATGCAGTTATTCAGGATTTTCCAGTGAACATCCATTCTATGCACTGTGAATCTGTTGCCATGGCAGCGGGGCTGATTGCCTGAGTGACAGCAGGTGTGGGGCAATTACAGAGAACGCTGTGAGAGGGACACACATTCAGATGGGGCTTTAAAAACAGAGAAAACAGACTGTGGTGTGGATCTCCTCCCGTGTGATGCTGTGTTTGTCAGCGGGCTGTTCTTTTTTTTATTGAGGCTGGGCTGTGGAGTGGTGAAGATTGAAGCTGTGGAAGAGAAAGGAAGGAGTGAAGGATTTGTCAGCGAAGACTTGAGGAATATCGTCAGCAGTGAGAAAGACGCAAGTGATGAGTATTGGATCTGTTGTTTATATACACTAACACTGAAGTGGTGTGGAGAGTTTGGAAAATGTGTGGCACGAGTGAACTATTACACCGAGTGAATTGATGATCTGTCTCCAACTTCTGTCCTCTCCTTGCCGAATGTGATCGCTGCACCGTTCTTCTACTTTCCCGGAGTGAAGTCAAGCCCTGATCGAGGACGAGATCCGATCTGGTGGGCGAAAAGACCGGTGGGTGAGTGCTGGCCCAAATGCACAGTGTGCGAGTGGAATTGCAGTGCCTGAAGTGACGATTCACATGGTTTGTGCTGTGAAGTGAAATTGGTGTGTGGAGAAGTAATAGAAGTCTGCCGTGCACTCTCCTCCTACAGTCTTCTACCCGCTGTCTCTAAAGAAGGGTTTTGATAAAGCAAACGCCCAACTTCCTGCTTTGAGAAGACCTGGCCCCGTTAATGCTGAGTGCTTCATATATTATTGAACTGTTGAAACTGTGCTGTGTCTGTTCCAGTGCTCGGCCGAAGTGAGCGTCCCGCTCAAAGCGTCCTTCCCGCCTGGTGGTCTCCACACGCCCCTATTGGAAGCCTTTACCCTGTTCAGAAGAAGAGAGAAGGTATATCAGTTGAAAAGCTTCACGTACTGTTGAACCGTTGAGACCTTGCTCTACTGTTCCAGTGCTCAGCTGAAGTGGAGCGTTCCGTCCAAAGTGTCCTTCCCGCCTGGTGGTCTCCACACGTCCCTATTGGAAGCCTTTACCCTGTTCAAAAGAGAAGGTATATCAGTTGAAAAGCTTCATGTACTGTTGAACCGTTGAAACTGTGCTGTGTCTGATCCAGTGCTCAGCCGAAGTGAGCGTTCCGTCCAAAGTGTCCTTCCCGCCTGGTGGTCGCCACACGACCCTATTGGAAGCCTTTACCCTGTTCAGAAGAAGAGAGAAGGTATATCAGTTGAAAAGCTTCACGTACTGTTGAACCGTTGAGACCTTGCTGTACTGTTCCAGTGCTCAGCTGAAGTGGAGCGTTCCGTCCAAAGTGTCCTTCCCGCCTGGTGGTCTCCACACGTCCCTATTGGAAGCCTTTACCCTGTTCAAAAGAGAAGGTATATCAGTTGAAAAGCTTCATGTACTGTTGAACCGTTGAAACTGTGCTGTGTCTGATCCAGTGCTCAGCCGAAGTGAGCGTTCCGTCCAAAGTGTCCTTCCCGCCTGGTGGTCGCCACACGTCCCTATTGGAAGCCTTTACCCTGTTCAGAAGAGAAGGTATATCAGTTGAAAAGCTTCACATACTGTTGAGACCTTGCTGTACTGTTCCAGTGCTCAGCTGAAGTGGAGCGTCCAGTCCAAAGCGTCCTTCCCGCCTGGTGGAAGCCTTTACCCTGTTCAGAAGAGAGAGGTATATCAGTTGAATGTTCCATATACTGTTGGACAGTTAAACCTTGCTGTCTCGTTCTAGTGGCTCGCTTGCCCCCACATCCGAGTACCTCCCTCCGGAGTAACACCAGTGACTCGCTTCGCCTCCGCATCTGCATACTTACCTGGCGACAAGATTTTAATTAGGACTTATCCAATTCACCAATCTTTTAATTTAATAAATAAACTGTATTTTATTCCCTTGTCTGTCTGGTCCTTGACATGTTCCTCGAGGTGGTTCCCGGGTTTTTCAGAGGTGGGTGCAGTCTGGCTTGGTCCGCCCCGACCTGTGACAACTGTACATTAAACTGCACTTTTGACTTGTGAAGAGCCTCTGTTTGTTTGAAGTATGTTCACTTTGCTTCCTTAAGTTTTTTAACTTAGCCTTATTTTCCTGCACAAATGTCGATGCATAGCCTTTAATGTTTTTTAGATGAAAATTGTTTGAGTTTCGGGTCACTGGGACTGCATAATGGTAATGCTTTGCATTGCTATTTAAATAAAGTGCCTAAACATTGCAGGCAGATCATGTAAACCGTTGACAAGCATTGCTGTGTTAGAATGCTTCATGAACTGCAGTGATCCTGTACACATCCATCACACCCTGAAGATTCATCATCAGGTAGTTTCTTGTTTAATATTGTATTTGGTAGCAGCTTAGTGTTAAAAGCTTTCATTGCTATTCACAAAAGTGTTAATAGAAGTTATAATAACCCTAATAGCAAGAGAGCAGATAAATTTTTTTTTAATTTTGCACCCAGAATTATTGTTAAAAATGTTGACATTTTAACAAATCGGCATTATTGTGATCAGTATACTAACATAACAAATACTATGTTTGACTCCTACAAAAAAAAACGTTATTTCCTTTGTTGGGACACATCCATTTTTTAGGTAGTGAATGTAATTATTTACTAATTTAAATATAGAATTATGTAGATATGCTTCAGGGACAAGTGCTCGTGAAAACAGAAATGCTGCATTATAGTGGCCAAGCACACTTTTGGATATTAGAGGAAGAGGAATAAGGTCTCTTATTTTGTCTTATTAGACTGCCTGCTCTGTCTCACCTCTTACAGGACAGATACAATGATGGATTTAAAAGAAATATACATTTTTTAGAATATAATGTATTATAAATATTTTCTGAACATTTAAAAGTAATGCAAATTATGTTTACCACTGAAGTGTTTGGGATTTTGGGGAATGAAATCTCTATCAACCCATACTCCTATGTGACTGATCAACTATTTGAAAAGACAAAGATGTAGTGATCCTACGAGTAACAAAAAAACTCAGGATTTACTTAGCTACTGCGATCGGTAGTATCATCACTGGGACGTTATGTGAGACATATTGTATATACAGTATGTATTTTTATTTTTCAAGAACAATACATTTGTCTTTAAGACATGACTGATGATTCTAATTCGCTGTTTGTTGTAACAGTTCATTTAATGTTAAATCTAATAGTGAGTCGAAACATATAAGGTGTACTCATACCCTGTCTAATCCGGACTGTGTATGATGCGGCACCATGCATAATCATGACTAAAAACAATAAAAAATATAAGTTTTAATTTTATCCACATAGCGTCTGGTGTAAACAGAGTGTTAAAGTACACAACCAAAGGTGCTCTATGCTGTTGCTAGAAGAGAGTGATCAAAGTGTAGTTAGCGGCTGACACAGGCCAATGGGAGAAAAAAAGTGACATCACAGCCTGCAACTGACTGATCATTAAAATAACTTTGTAGACCTACCAGTCAAAAAAGGCTGATGGAATGTGTATTTTTAAGACTCTGGGTGACTCTTAAAATAACTTTTTGGGTTTATTTAGCTACTGCAAGCAGATGAGAAAACGGGATTGAAAAACACTAAAGAAACCACTGATTATATGTGAAATTAATCATTAACTAATCAGTAAGTTATAAACATTAAACTAATTAATATACGGTGGATATTTTGTTTATTTTTATATTCAAGCCCTATCCATTTAATGGACTAAGGCTTTACATATAACTGTCATACCATCAAGATGTATAATTAGTAAATAAAATACTTTGCCTAATAGTGAGTTAAAACATATACTTACAAAGCCAAATGCTTGTGGTGTGGCTCTTTTGAGAGGCCAACGTTTCCCCTCAGTGTTACCAACTCTTTTTAATGGAAAGTAGCTAAAGCCTGCCCGAAAAATCGCCAGGTGACGTCACGTGCTAATTTGCATGTGAGCGACGTCATCACGTAGTATTTGACAAGCTAAGCGTTTCAGGTCTGCTTCAATATCACTACTCTCTGAGCTGTCGTATAAAGTATTATATTAAAACAATTCACAAAATGAACAATAAATAAGTTCTATCATTTTTTTATACTAAATTATTTTTGTGTTTCTGTTGGGAGTAATAGTGATGTAATAGTGAGTGAACTCGACCCCTTAAAACTACACACCACTAGTTATTTTCATTGAACAGCTAAAATCTGTCTGTGTTTTTGTTTATACGTCCATAGTCATGGTGTTTTGTCACGTTTCGTAATCATAAATGCTCAAACAAGGTCAATAAGTAATTAGTTTTTGGAAACACTGTTTGTACATGCAAACTGCGAATCTCATCCACGCGCCAGTACGGTCTTCAGCTGCTTCTCTCTGGTGGGCGCTCACACTGTACAGTGTAGACAGAGAGGCGGTGCTGCGCTGTCAGGGCAAAAACTCTCTCTGCCGTGGCAGTAGAAGTGAATAAGAATGTTTGCTTAGTCGCCAAGGATTATTCAGAAAGTAGCTAGATTTGTTGCTAGTCGCTTTTTGAAAAATAAGTCACTAAAGGGGTCTGAAAAGTCCCTAAATATACCGACAAAGTCGCCAAGTTTGCAACACTGGTTTCCCTAGCCACAGCTGCGTGTGTAAATGAAAGGAAGAGGCCACGCTCAGAACCTGTGAGACACAGCATTATTTCCATTTAAGGAATCATTACTCCATTTACAGAAATGACGTCACACACATTTAACCGCATTGAACAGTAGCCTGAACAGGGAATTGAGGAAAAAACTAGACTTGGTACATTAACTGGAAAACAAGCGAGTCAATTGCATGATTTTTGAGTTATATCTGAATGAGGCGGTTTTTGAGGAAAACGTATAATGTTCCCTCAGATTTCCCTCAAACTGTGATCCTGTTAAAAATTGCCTTTATCTTCACATATTTTTTCACAGTCATTGAAATTTGTAGTTGGGCTTATATAAGAATTTTGTAAATAATTTGTCAACTTGCAGAGAAAAGTCACCATTATGGGGATCAGTGTTTCCTTGAGCTGGGCTCTTGACCCTTTACTCTCATGGACACATTTGTCTGTAGCTAAAGACTGAACATAAGAAGCAAAGGGTCAAGATCCCAACTAAAGCAAACACTCATCAAACTCATCATGGTGACTCAACAAAACCATCAACATGTAAACTTGTGTGAATTCTCATTTAGAACTTTTGTAGACGTGCAACAGAAATAAAGTGACAGTGGTGTCTGTAAGTGAAACTGCTTGTGAAAACTGAGGAATTTAACTGTTCATTTCCCAGAGAATTAGACAGTGTTTTTCGTTATTTTACAGACGTTTTTTGACAACAGTTCTCTGTGAAATCTACATAATTTCACTGTTAATTTCACACAGGGTTTTTCTATAAAAATGAAGGATTTTTTTGCTATTATTTTTACAGTGAAATTCTGTAGCTTTCACAGAGAAAACAGTTGTCAAAAATCATGTTGAATACATGTTGTATTTCAAACTAATGATCCTACACTTAAAAGCACTTTAAAAAAAAAAAAAACTTCTTGGTCAACCAAACAATCAGTCTTTAAAAGACTATGTCATACATAAAAACCAACTATTGAATCAATGTTAAAAAATGTTTATTTATCATTGTTAATTACATGGATCAATATTAGTTGGATAGGATTTGCAGGGTGATAGGTTGCCTGTGGTCTGGTTGGGTGCCTTTGATGAGCATCATTATCTGAGGGTTGGTGATGGCTGGTGAGATTGAACGGAAAGTGAGTTTTTTTAATGAATTGGATTCCGCTTAGGTAGCCTTTGATGGAGCTGGCTTGTAGGTGACACCGAGTTTAGGTGTGAAATGAAGGAGGTGATGGTTAGCAAGGAGAAATCGGCGAAGGGCAGGTTTTAGGTTCGATGGAATGCTTCAAACTTTTCAAGTAGTTAGGTAGGATTGGAGAGTTCTGGGGGAAACGGCTTGGATGATGGAATCGACAGAAAGCGTCTAGGAGGGCTTTTACCGGATGGTTTATGGGAATATCAGTGCTGAATATGGAGGAACAGGGCTGGGAGTGGGTCAATTCTGCAAAGGGGCCTTAAGATAGCCCACAATGGGTGTGTCAAGTGCCAGCGCAGGCTTGCTTGCAGAATATTGACTTAAAGAGTAACTAGCATAAGATCATGAAAATTAAATTTCATGCAGTGCATTATGTTGCCGTGTTTGAAAGTAAGCAGTCTGCCAAGTTGTAAGTCCTCAGGTGAATAAAACACAAAGTTATTGGCTTGTAAAAAAGGGAGTCGACTCTGAATCACGTAAACGAGACATGTCTCTAACCGCCGCGTATCTACGTCACTAGACATAGTCCCCGCCTACGTTTTGCTGGGACTGACGCAAAAACTTCACTCTCTCCTCCCCCAAAACACTGCCGCTCGTTCGTGATGTGTGTGCCATCTGAAACCTGTGTTCTACGTTGTGCAACTGAGTGCGTCTTATTTAAACTACCAAATGAAGAACTTCAAAAGGAAACATGATGAACGCTGTAACAAATTCAACGAATGGGAAGTAGGAGGAGGGAATTGGCGAACGTTCAACAACTTTTAATAAAAAATAAAAAAAATACGAAACCAAAGTAAAATACCAGCTGCTCCCGCACGGTCGACTTCCGGATGCGATACCCATGCAACGCGCTGCTGACACTCATTATCATCACTCGCTCTCGTCCCGCCTTGCTCGTTACAAACGCGTTTGACCAATCACAGCAGACTACACCATCTGACCAATCGCATGACACTAGGCTAGAGGATATGAGGGGATTAGAGGGATGATTCCCGGAACGAATCATTTAAGAGTCAGTCAAAGAAGTATGGTAAGAATAATCACGACATAATAGTGTTTTTACACCTTCTATGTACATAAACTTGTTGTTGGACAAAACATAATCCAAAGTAGGACCTTAAAAATCTTATGCTAGTTACTCTTTAAAGGGGCAGTCTACTCCAAAATGAAAATCTGTGATGAATTACTCATCCTCAAAATGTCCTAAACCTGTACAAATGTCTTTATTTGGTTGTACACAAAGAAAAAATATTAGCAACACAGCTAACAAAAGTTTTTTACAAGAACGTTCCTTTGAGGTTATTCATGTTTTAGAGAATGTTTTAAAAACATACAAAGTCTGTTTATGTTTTAAGAACGTTCCCAGCTAACAAAAGTCAACATCATGGTATTCAGTGACTCCTTGAGTTGGGCTCTTGACATTGACTTACCCAATAATTGTCTTCCCAGCTTTACTGCTATAGAAGTAAAAATAAATACTATGGGAATTAATGAGGCATGAGATCTGTTAATGATATTCTTACAAATATCTTCCCTGGGGCTTCATCAGAAGATAGAAAATTATACAGTTTGGAACAACCTGAGCGTGAGTTACCCGGTGACTTCCCCTTTAAGTACTATGTGTGATAAGTTACAAAATAATGTTTGAGTAACTTATTAAATCAATTGACGGGACTACTTAAAAATGTTCAGAGAGTCTCCTTGCTGTCTTACACATTCGTATTCATTATTTTGTGTCTCAGTGGATTGATTTATGCTGCACACTACATATAATTTAAAGGTTAATTGTGATGATTTTTTATACTGATGCATTACTCCAACTACAAGTTCCTTGTCATAGAGGCTTTACCGTGTAAGTGGCAACATAATCACCTGCATGTGCTCAAATCTTTATTAATGTTTTTAAATGTAATTCTTGGGCAATCTAAGACATAAGACTAAGACTATTAATCTAAGACTCTTGGTATTTTTACATAGCCCAATATATATAGCAGAAGATATTTCAACGTCAGATTTTTCCAATATCATGCAGCCCTAGTCCCAACAACTGCAAATCCTTCAACAGTAATCACTAAACATCAGAATCTATACAAAAAATGCATGAAGCTACACACTGACCTGAGAGCAGCATCACATGATTAGGCTGTCCATTGATGATGAATTTACAATGTGAAATTAATAAAAAAGTAAATAAGTTTGCAAGTGTAAGCTCAGTACAAGACAAACTCTTATAAATTATAATAAGCAGTCCAGTTTAGCTGTAACAACAGTCAGAACTGAAGATCAACATGAAGTGTCTAGGGTAAATAAAATATATCAAGTTTGTGCGCTTTAGATTCCTTTTACCATGTCTTAATTTCCCTACACAAATGTTAATAAGTCATCTTTTATGCAAAATGTTGTTACATGCAAAATCAGTTTAATGAAGCAGAGGCTGATTTCCATTAAAACTTTCCACTCGTATCCAGAAAAGAACAAAGAAAGAGTCACCACAGCACACATACATCTTATAGATGTAAAGATGAATTAGTAGAAATGTGCCCACACATCTTATAAAGAATGGATTCACAAACATCTGCTGATTATTTGGCATGTTATATAATCCTTAATCTAAAAACAAAAAAAATACAAATGAGGAACATCACGTTTGTAAACATTGTCCAAATTTATCAATACAGCAATGCCAAATTTTACAACAGGGGATACCATGTTGGCTCTGTGGGACAAATTTATAATATTTACAAAAATAAAAATGATATGATTTTGTTTGCAAACATTTTCTTTTCTTTGAAGAGCATATAAACATGTTTCTTAATGACTGCCCACTGAGCGGCCCCACTTCACATTTCTATTATATAGGCGACAGTGCAGGGGCCTCATTGATAACCATTGTGTACACACAAAACATGCCCTGACAGAGGCGTATGCCAATTCCCACGCAAAAGATGGGATTAAAAAAAAAGCTTGACGGAAAATTTTGAGCACGAATCAGCTGATTCACGTACAAACACTTGCAGTTGATCTATTATTTATAATGTGAATATTCCTTACAGGTGTGCATACGCACGGTTTTATAAGTCTGAATATTTTGTGCAGTAGATATTTTGGGCTTGTGGTCTGGGTAGTTTCATAATGAGACCCCAGGTCCTTATATTCAACGTATGGAATTTGATCCCAAAGTTTTGTCACAATATAATGTAAACATGTGTATACATATTTTTAAAACATGGAAATATAGATAAAGTTTCAGTTTTGGAGAAGTGTACATTTAACACCAGCGTGAAAAGGTTCAGATTGTTTTGCTTCTCTCATTGGCAGATAATTTGCAGGCACAATACCCATAAATGGTAGTACAATAAAAACAAACCATGACACATTAAGGTAGTCAAAGGATTGCAATATCTAAAACTTTTGTACAGATCTGAAACTGTGCTGCAAACCATGCATGTTCTGTTTAACTAACCACTAAAGGTAGACTGAGGTGCAAAAGCAAACATACTTACTCATTTGTATACCGTTGTGCCTAAAAGCCTCTTCAAAATGATGAGATGCAAATGTATAGTAAAATGTCCTGGAAACTAAAATCAGAGATGACTAAGCATAAAATACACCTGTTCAATACAATGCCTTTCTCTCATTTAAAATGGCAATTTCAAACTGTCCTGCAACTCCATCTTAAATATCTTTTAAACCAGTGGTTCCCAAAGTGGGGGTCGCGACCCCCCGGGGGGTCTCGTAGTGGGGGAGGGGGGTCGCGAGATGATTTACAGAAACTTAATTAAAAAAAAATAATTTGTATATGTTAAAAAAGGTAGTAATGATGCGAGTGTAAATTTAGGATAATTAAAATAAACTGGAAATAAAACTTCCCGACCTATATGACTGGATAAGGTCACCATTTAATGTAACCACGGAAAATAATCTGGCGTCAGATATGGAAAATGCGCTGATAGAACTGTTCGAGTTCTGGGTTTCTGTTGCGCTGGAATATCCACAGTCGTCGAAAGCCGCGTTGGATGTACTCATGCAATTTGGCTCAACGTATTTATGCGAAAAGACATTCGGGTCGTCAGCAGTCTAATATCGGGGGTCGTGGTCTGAAAAATTTGGGAACCCCTGTTTTAAACAACCATTTTGGAGACTCACCTTCAAAAGACGACCCATAGAGCATTTGTACAAGCAGCCTATAACGCCCTCTAGCTGCCAGCAGCTTATTACGACCTAGGGTTAAAGGTGGTCCATTCCATTGCTTGAGGTCACCAGGTGTCAAACTCAATTTCTGAAGGGACACTGTCCTGCAGAGTTTAGATCCATCCAGCTCAAACACACCTGATCCAAGTGCTCAGGACATTTTTTAGGTTATTATTTGAAGGATGAAAATGTGTCTTAAATAACATGAGAACTGCGATCCTGTATATCTGATAATATTCTGTTTGTGAAACCCTACCCAGAAATTACTGATTTGCTCATGAAATACAGATGTGGGAAAGTCATTTCTAAATCATTAAGGACCCCACATAATATTCCCGTACGAATAGGGCTCTAGTCATAGAACCAACATACAATTATTAATAACATCTTTTCGAGAATTGTAACAATTATATTATTTCAAGAAACCAGTCATTTTATGACTCCAACTAAATATAAAGAGCTTATTTTAACTTGAAAAACTATACTTTCTGGATTCACAGTCAAGTCCAGACAAAGTTGGTTCTTCTTTTAACCAACTGTACTGCATGAAACTGTACTGCCAATAGTAGCACATAGTTGCTCTGCACTGTAACTTTAATCTGCACTGTAACTTTAATAGCTAATGTCTGTAACTAATGCACACTCAAGTCACTTGCACTATTGTATAGTCTATATTGTTATCTGTTCATAACCTCCTGTACATTAATGTTCACAGTATATAGCCTTCTGTATATATTGTTCATAGAACATACCGATTGTCATATTTTTATAGTACATGCCCATCGTAAATTATTTTCCTAATATCGTATTCTGTATTTATTCACACTGTATATCTGCACTTGCTAATTGCACTTCTGGTTAGACCTAAACTACATTTCGTTACACTGTACTTGTATATGTGTAATGACAATAAAGTTGAATCTAATCTAATCTAATCTAGTTATCTCAGACATATTTACCGCCAACTTTTTATGTAATGTCCTTGACTAGAGCTAATAAATTTTCATTTCATTTCTGCAAGTACAGAACACAAAGGTTTTTCTAATCATCCTTGCAATTTTACAGACTGACAAAGGTTTTCCTGAGACATTTTCCTCTAATGTTAATGTCTGAGACCTGAAGGGCTTGGGATGTACAGTTGTTTGTTTATCAAGTCTTACCTCCCTAAAACTATATCCTTAATGCTTCCATTTCCCTGCTTTGCACCCAAAAATTATGATGTCGATCTACAGGGGCTATTGATGATCGAGTCAGAATAAGATGATCGATATTATTTAGAAACTTACTTTAGTTTCGTCATGTTTTCATAGCCTACGTCGGTCGCGTGTCATCATCCTTGTGTGCTCGGCTGCTGTTGGAAGGAAACACACAGACGCGCATGGATCAGTGGTGGTGCCAGAGATTTTTCATATGGGTGGCCGGAGTAGGGGCCAACAGTTACTTTGGTGTGGTAGAGAAAATATCATCACGCACGCATTATAAGGTTGGATGATTAGCAAACGTGACACTCATCCAACCTTAAAACACTTGTTAAAAGTACTCTATAAGTGCCCAAATCATAATGACCAATCATGTGCTTTTTTACAATATTTTAATTACGTTGTTCAAAACTATTAGATCAAATAGGACTCATTAGCTCTCTTTTCTGGGGGAAAAGGGACCAGAAAATAATGTCAGTTATGTAGTACATTTTTTTTTTTAAGTGCAAACAATAAAACTTCAGCAAACTTACAAGCCATTTCCAAAAACCATGACAGTAGTACTACTAGTACAAACAACTTGAATTCAAAACAGATAAAAAGATAACTCTCAAAACTCACAGATATTTGTATTGCACTGTACTGTACTTATCTAATATTTTAGTCAGCATTTTCTTTCCACTGTTTCAGATTTATTTCAGACTAAAAATCCATCTGCAATGGAAAGACTGATTCGTGTGCTGCTGTTCTCAGGTCAGTGTGTTACTTTAAACAGATTTTTGTCCAGATTCTGATGTTAAATGTTTTCTTCAAGATCAGTGTTTTCAGTGCTCTTCTTATACACAGATTACAAAATAGAATATCATAAAATATATAAAACACTAAATAACAGACAAAACATGAGAGGTATTTATCATGGTTTTATTTTCTTTCAAATTTTGAATATTGGACATTTTTGCATTGAGCGCAGGGTATTTTTTTATGACACGGATTCTTAATGTGTTGTATAAAAACGATTACAGATCTCATATACCAAGTAAGTTACAGTTGAGGGTGTGTTCATATATGCCATGTTTGGTTTGATTAAAACAAACTCAGGTGCGATTGCCTTATTACTGTGGCTTCCCAGCTAACAAAAGTTTATTATAAGAACGTTCCTTAGAAGTTTATCATGTTTTGTTTCGTTTTAATGTTCGAAGAACGTTCCCAATTCAATTCATTTCAAGTTTATTTATAAAGCCTTACAGGATCAAACAGGAAAAATAGAAAAGGTTAAACACAGCACAGTGCATGGTGTTTCTAGAACAAGCAAGATCATTCTAATAAATAATATCTAATTAATAAATAAATAAATAAATAAATGCAATCTCCCGGTGAGCAAGCCAACACTACCCTGCTGTGGCGAGGAACCCAAGCTCCAATGGTTGATTAATGGAGAAAAAACTCTCAGGAGAAACCAGGCTCAGCAGTGAGGGCCAGATCCCCTCTGACGTGTCATTGCTGCACTCAGTGACCCCGACCAAAAGCCACCGAGCAAATATCCACGAGGAAGAGGGAGAGCCCACCATCCGCAGCCCAGAAAGTCCAACTCACCGAAAACCGTGCAGGTTCAACCAGGGCCCACTCCATGATCGACACCAGAAAACAGAGGAACAACCAGGGAAAATAGTAATGGTATGTTGTAACTTTATTCCTCTGTTGTCCGGCATCGACCACAAAACAAGGCCAAACCGGACCCACACAGCCCCAGCAGATGAATCCCCACAACCAACGAGCCCCCCCACTAGCAACAAACAAACAAACAAAAGCGGGAAGTGATAACAATATACAACCCGAAAATCAAATGATTTGGTAATATAAAAGGAGTGATTATTAGATGTACGCTTGCCCATGTAACAGAGGAATTTTGCCGTTTTGACTGCTTTTAACACTTCATGAGGTCCTAAATACCCTCATGTGCTCAAGCATACACACTTTAAAGAATAGTTGTGGGGGTGTTTTGAAGGAGGAAATCAGGGAAGATTTTACGCAATCTATGTGAATCAAAGTGGCATACTAACAATTTCACTGGAACCATGCTAACTGTTTTGGGTTCTAATTGCCGCAATGCGGAAAATGCGTGTGAAGTGTGGAATGCAGGCATAAAATGAAAAAGTAGATAATAATCTAAAGCTACATATAGTTATGTTAACAATTATATATTATAATATCAATATTTTAATTTATAAAATGCGTGTAAGACTGATTGATCGCAGAATGAGCTGCACATGCTGTGAATGCATCCTGTGCTAACTAAATAAATCTAAGATGAGAATGTCTCAGTTTCTAGATTCACAGGACTTCGAAATTCCTTTGAATGTAATATTTATTACAAAAATGCGCTTGAATAAATATGATCGCTTAGCACTGTTATCTGTGTGCCCTTTCAGAATTTGCCCAGATTCCTCAGACGAAGTTATTATTCACAAACATTGAGCCGTGTTTTTAAAGGATATTACTTGCACTTCCTCAACAAGAACATGTAAAATAATTTGAACATCATAATCACATGCGTACTCAAGTGTTAAGCCTACTTGTTCTATAAATAAGCTAATATGGGCAGTATAGGTCTATCCTTATTACTGAGATCAAATGCGTTCTGTAGCTTATTCTGTACCTATTGTCAATTGCTTTCTATTCCCTTTTTGTTTGCACACCTTTCTTTGCTTTATAAACAATAAAAACATCAGCAGAAACTCAGCAGTTTCATCGAATAAAGGATTGGATAGTTGACTTAAAAATGTGGATGAGTAACAATTTTTTACTACTAAACTCGGACAAAACAGAAGTGTTACTTACTGGACCGAAAACTGCTATGCGTAACAACCAAGAATACTGCTTAACGATTGACGGATGCTCCATAAAATCCTCGTCATCAGCTAAGAATCTTGGCGTTGTATTCGATAGTACTCTGTCATTTGAAAGCCATGTCGCCAACACCTGTAAAATTGCATTTTTCCATTTTAAGAATATATCTAAATTACGTCATATGCAGAGAAATTAATTCATGCATTCATGACATCAAGACTATCCATCCATCCATCCATTTTCTACCGCTTATCCGAACTACCTCGGGTCACGGGGAGCCTGCTCCTATCTCAGGAGTCATCGGGCATCAAGGCAGACACCCTGGATGGAGTGCCAACCCATCACAGGGCACACACACTCACTCATTCATTCATTCACGCACTCACACCCTACGGACAATTTTTCCGGAGATGCCAATCAACCTACCATGCATGTCTTTGGACCAGGGGAGGAAACCGGAGTACCCGTAGGAAACCCCCGAGGCACGGGGAGAACATGCAAACTCCACACACACAAGTCGGAAGCGGGAATCGAACCCCCAACCCTGGAGGTGTGAGGCGAATGTGCTAACTTCTAGGTGGTTGCCCTGCGGGCCTATTACAAAAACTGCAACTGGTTCAAAACGCGGCAGCTCGAGTTCTTACACGTACAAAAAAGTATGAGCATATAACCCCGGTTCTGTCAACCTTGCACTGGTTACCTATAAAGCATCGCATTAACTTTAAGATCATGCTTATTACCTATAAAGCCCTACATGGTCTAGCGCCGCAGTATTTGAATGAACTTCTATTGTATTACAGACCTCCGCGTACATTACGCTCTCAGGCGTCTGGTCAGTTGGTAATA
Source organism: Triplophysa dalaica (assembly GCF_015846415.1). Classification (NCBI taxonomy): domain Eukaryota; kingdom Metazoa; phylum Chordata; class Actinopteri; order Cypriniformes; family Nemacheilidae; genus Triplophysa; species Triplophysa dalaica. The sequence goes on along the minus strand of NC_079546.1, from coordinate 16,102,846 downwards.
CCTAGAATTTCAAAATCAAGTGCAGGTGGTAGATCCTTTTCTTATCTAGCGCCTAAACTTTGGAATATTCTTCCCAGCACTGTTCGGGAGGCAGACACACTCTGTCAGTTTAAATCTATACTAAAGACTCATCTTTTCAATCTTGCATACACTATACCTCCATAATATTAATCCTCAGAGGATTTAGGCTGCATTATTTAGATCAACCGGAACCAGGAACACATCCAACAACAAATGATGTACTTGTTGCATCAAAGAGTGCAGAACAGTACTCTACTCTCAGCCAGTCTTGTCTCTTTGTTCCAAGGTTACCGCAGGATGCAGTTCATGCCCAGACCTGATGGCAGAGCTGAGAATGGGAAGCGGTGACCTGACAAGTGCTAAGAGGATAGAGCTGGATAAAGGACGCGACAACTTTGTTTTTCCTACAACATTTCAAATGCTATTAGATTGTTAATGATAATCTTTAATTTTTATATTTTTATTAAGCCTTGTTGTGCAAGCACTGATGAGCTTGTGCAGAGGCAGCAGCTTTTGCCAGAGGGGAACTGGAATCCCCTGGTTGGGCCTGGGTTCCCCTGAGGTTTTTTTCTCGATGGGAGTTTTGGGTTCCTCACCACCGTTTGCATATTGTTTTGCACTATCTGCCTGGCCAGGGGGGCTGCTTTAGAATTCATACTTGTATTCAATGTGTCTCATGTACAGCTACTTTGTAACAATGAAAATTGTAAAAAGCGCTATATAAATAAAGTTGAGTTGAGTTGAGTTGAAAGCCTTGATATAGCCTTCAATAGATTAAGCAGTAAGTTATATTTTAGCAAGAAAGAATAATAAAAAAATCTAATAAAATAAAGAAATATGTCTTTCAATCTCTCCCTCATGTGGATCTCTTTTAATGGATCGGCAACATTCTGAGGACATTAATCATGTAATATGGTCAATTTAATGTGATCCAAACTATCATCTGATTGATGCTTGCACTGGCAGTTCCGTAAAAAAATTTAGGGCTGGTTTGGCGACCCCCAAAAGCTTTGACACAATTTGAACACTGCTCCCAGCATGCATTGTGCTTTATCTGAAAGAAACCACATTTGAACTAGTTTTAACTTTGTACAAGGGTCAAGTGGGAGTGGTTTCAGTGCTGACAGCAGACACACCCTAAACGCAACACATGGACATAACAGTCAACTTTAGGGATCAACATGAGCCTGTACACTGTTACACTGAACACTTTTCTGTCAACAGGTCTCTGTTTATTCATCCGTAGTATCTCATGTGGTTATATTCTGATTGAGGAGCAAAAGTTTTTTGCCGACAGAACCAATTTGACCTGGCCACTGTTCAAACCAATGAAGACTGGACAAATGTACAAAGAACAGCTGGATCTGCATTGACTTCACCAGTCTGGACTGGACTCTACAATGACATCAATACCTGGAGGTGGTCTTATCAAGATGAGCCTTTGACATACTTGATCTGGGATTCTGGGGAGCCAAACAACAAAGATGGAAAACAGGAATGTGCTTACATTGAGGGAAACACTTGCAATGATTTGTCGTGCTCCAGTTTGTTTCCCTTTTTTTGCTACAATGGTAAGAGATTCTGCAATAATAATGTATATAAGCTCTCCTGTTTTTGCCAAGTGGTTGATATCCTTAGGACAACATCATGTTGACCCCGTGACAACATTTAAATCAACCAATCAGATTTCAGTTTACAGTTTATTTTTAGTAAAATCTTCCAATCAGTATTAGGTGCTTCTAGACCATTGTTTTTCACTTATCATTTCCCTCTGATTCCAGGGCTAAGTTATGGTTAGTTTTTTATAAAAATGTTTTCCGCAGGTCAAAAAAATGTGTTAGTTCATTGTAAGTAATTATAATCAAGACAGCTCTAACATTTAAATTAGTCTGGTATTAGGCTAAAAGGGATAGTTCAACGAAAAATGTTTGTCATCATTTACTCAACTTCAGGTTGTTTGAAACCTGTAACAATTTATTTGTTCTGCTACACACAAAGGAAGCTATTAGGAGAAATGTCAGTAACCAAACAACAACAGCTTTAAAACGGGGTGAGATGCCGCATGGTTCCTGTTAGAAGCTGGGTAACAATGTTGTTGAGTTTTTAGTCATGAGATTTTTAAGATGGTCTTTCTTTTTGTTTGTGCTTTACAAGTGCCACATTTAACAAGGGGAAAGTTAGGTTCAGCAGTTTTGCCATTTTCCAGCTGTGTCTGCACAGCATATGTGAACGGGGTGATATCTGTCTGGACAGGGTGTGCAGAGGGATGACAAATATGTTGAAATGATATTCAATACATTGATTCAGTGGTTGGCACTAGTGTATTGCAGTAAGAGGGTTCTTGAGATGTGCCCGGCTGAGCCATGGAGCCTTTGCATGTTGTTACTGTGTTAGGGTGGGTGTCCTACATGTACTCCAGTAAAAAACATAAAAACATGCAGATGACTCGCTAAACCAACCTTAGGTGTGTGTCTGTGATGTTTTATCTGTAAGTGCTGGCACCTCAGTTTGCCACATGAGGTCGCCATGCTACTCTGTGTTCTGCCTGTGTTTTGTAAGGATTCCAGTTCCCATCATGCTTTATGTCTCGTTATCATGTATTGGTTTCACCTGTGTCTCATTACCTGTTTGTCCCTTCATCTGTGTTCATAATGTTAAGGTGAAACTCACATATCATGACCGATATGTCGTAGAACAATCAAAATTAAGCCATTCTTCAAAAAAATGTGACATACGGTACATGCAACTTAGACTTGAGTACAAATCAATAAATAGTTGAGTTTAATCCCATTCTTTTATCCAGAGTTGTCATTGCTAAGTTAAGTAAAGTAAGTAAAATAAACTAAGTAAAGTAAAAAGGTTTTAAGCATTTTGCCTCCACATCACACATTTGTGTTTCAAAGAAGTATACTAATAGCACACTTGAATTATTTTTGATAAAGAAAATCATGCTTTTATTTATCATTTTGTGATTGTCTTAGGACCGTTTGGAACTAATTGGGCAGTATAAGGATCATGTGGTGTTAGATAAACATCCCGGGCCACTAAAGATTTGAAATATTTTGGGAGAAAAATTATCTGGGAGCCATTAAAAAAATAATCCGGGAGCCATTAAATGATCTGGGAGCAATTAATTTTCTTTGAAAATCATAAAAAAAATGCTGGTGTGGAAAGAGTTAATACTTACAAATTCATTTACACCTCAGCACTGAGGATTCATCTGTGCTGAGGTTACACTGTGAAGAAAAAATAATTAACTCCTCCTTGTCTTATTACAGAGAACGAGACAGGAGAGAACCGCTTTGTTTTTATCTCTGGAATCAAGAAGACATGGCCTGATGCTCAGAGCTACTGCAGACAGCATTACACAGATCTGGCCAGCATTCACACTGGAACTGAAAGCGAAATGCTGAAAGTACAGACAAAGGCATGGATTGGTCTGTTCAGAGATTCATGGAAGTGGTCAGATGGAACAAATGTCTCCATGTCCTCCATTAACTGGATCTCTTCTACACGTGACATAACAGGGCAGAAGAGACCTTGTGGTGCCACAAGTCCTGATGGTCTGATAGATGATAGAGACTGCTCAGAATCCCTTCCATTCATCTGCACACGGTGTAAGTTTTATATGTGATTCTCAACTACTTACTATACATGGCAAACATACACTTCTTTAAAGGCGCTTAAACGAAAGTAATCTTTATACTAATGATCACAAACATGCATATATTATTAGATAAAATGGAGATAAAAAATAAAAATCTGCTAATCAGAAACGTCCACAAATATTTATCTTGCTGCCTTTGTAGGGCTTGACTCTATAGTCGCTGCTATATTTATTAATTGTGTTCATAGGCGTAATTTGCGGTTGGGAGAGACAATTTTGTCCCCACCAGTTATTGGATGAAATAAAAACTGTGGAGTGTTGATTTACTGTGCAAATAACCCGCTTTGTAAGCAGAGGCTATTTATACTTACTCCACCCACCAGTTTCAGAATGGACTAGACAAAATTTAAGAAAGGCACAAGCAAACTGACTGCTCCAGTGGCTTAGAGCGTAAAGCATGTGGTACTTAATTCATGTCTCGTGGGTTTGGGAGTGCTGTTTGTTGAACTTTTTCCCTTTCTAATATCAGATTGTAAAAGGAATTATTTTTATTAAAATTATGAAAATATTTGAAAATGGCTATTCAACTTTGTAGTTTCATGAGTTCAAATGAAGTTTAAGTTTGTTATATCCGGCAATGCCCGGAGTACTAAGTTCCCAAACAGTTCAATCAAATCATCTGTGTTTGAAACACAATTTTTTTAACATGGGGAAAAACTGTTTTTATTTTATTAAAAATGCATATGTTTAATTAAGTACTGCATTAGCCATATATTAAATGACAACATGATTCGGACCTGCTCCGCGGCAGGGTTCTTAATTTAGAGTTTTTAAACTCTTTTTCTGGGGGAATTTTTTTTGCATGCAGTTTTGATCGCCATGAATATGAGTTATTACAGAAACAATTTATGAAAGTATTGTTTTTGTCTTCTCTGTCTCCACCACTTTTGAAAAACAAAGTTAAGCCGCTGATTGTTATAAGACGTATCACCGCTAAACCTTAAGGCTGAGTGCATGCCCATAAAACAAGTATATTACAAATCTATTACATCTATTAAGATGTCAGAGTGACAGGCAATTGCAATTATGCCTAATATTGTCAAATAGTTATCACCATTATATGGAAATTGTTTTTTTTGTACATGGGCGTAGTGGCGTGGGGGGATGATGGGTGTGGGTGCTCATGAATTGAAAATAAAGTGTAAAAAAAATAAAGTGTAAATAAATAGTACACTCATTTACACCCCTGAGTCATAGGTTTAGTCAGAGGAACGGATGACATGGATCAGGCTGTTGTAGGTCACAGTCATAGCGCCACCATATGACATACAACATATTCTAAAGTAGTTCACGGATATTTATCCGCTTAGGGAGAACTATTCTGTAAATGTAAATTTGTTTATGATGGTCATCATACAATCATACTTTACTGTGATGTTATAGGGTCCCAAGATAAACCAAAGCGATGTGATCTTCTGAAATGTTTTTAATCATATTGAAAACGTTTAGATCTCAATGCATACGTCTTAATGTTTGACTTTTGTTATGTGGAGAAAAAGTACAACCAAGCAAATATAGTCATTTCTTTCGTTACAAAACAAGTACATATAAAATGTTTTTTAAAACAAAACTAAAAATGTAAGAATAAAAAACAATAAGAGTTCAGAATAGATGTTAACTCCTTCAGTACTCTTTGAAAGCATTTGAGAAAATCACTTTTTTGGACAAAGGGCGACAGAATTGAAGATGATTAATTGTAACATTGTATTGACTTATGTTATTTGTTTAGGAACAAGATACCTGCCGTAATTACATTTTTGTTAGTTGACTTTTTAAAGTTTTCTTTTATACCAAAATGTGAATTGTGAATATAAATAAATAAATAAACTCAATGTAGCAGTAGAACTTTCCGAGGCATGTTAAATTAAATAAGCAACAATATATAAAATATTAACAATCAAGAATGATGGTTTTGCCAAACTCGTGCAGTCCTGTTTCCTCACAACTTGTATTTTTTTAACAGATCAAAAGAATCAGATTGTGAAAGTGGAGGTAAAATCTGGTCAGAATCTAAATGATGCTGAAATGATGGAGAACATCCTACAGTGGGTGAGTAACGCAACACGAAAACAACAGATTGATTGGCTACCCACATAATCTGAATTTCTAACCATAATATAATTGTTCATTTAGTACTTATAAATTCTATAATGATAATGGCCAGCAATTTTCAGGAAAGACAATTGACCTCCATTTTGAAAGAGGGAGTAAAGGATCTGGATAATGGAGAGTGGGTGCAGGGCCCAAAAACATTGAGAGTCAATATACTAAACTATTTGTGCTCAGTACTGTGATGTTCATTACTGGACAAACTATTAGTTTACCAAAATCTCATGAATATTATTAACACTCTTTTGTCACAATTTCTTCAGATAAAGCAGAAACTGAAGGATCGTGGAATAGAGAAAGACACAACATTGACATGGAGACTGCAGCCTGATGGAAATGTTTTCACACCAAAACACGATCGTACAGGTGCTGCTGAAGAAAATGATCTCAACCAGGAAGGCTGTTCAGAGAACTATTTTTAACAGGCCAAATTTTAATTTGCATCTGTAATTTACTAGGCATTACATTTAGAGTGGTCAGTTATAACTTACTTTCGGTTAAAAGAGTTTATTACAGTATAAAGATGACAGCCGTGTGTCAACTTCATCATTTATTTGTTGCTCTTATGAAGTCAAGCAGATGGTTATTTAATGGGGTTTAATGATGTTAATTGCCTGTAGTTGCCAGTGATAAATTTCGCTTTTGAAGATTTAAACATTCTTCACTGTTGTGTATCTGTTATATAAATCTTATTATACCACCTGTTAGTTTTCAGAAAGTTAACTATACACTGTAAAATCAAATAGTTTACCTTACTTGAAAAGTGCTAGTATGTTTACTTAAATTTGGCAAAAAAAATTTAACTAGACATTGTTAACTGTTGTTAAAATGTAAAAAAATATATAATTAACGAAAAGTAAGCAAAATTACTCTAAATGTTCAAGACGTTCTTTTGAGCACACTGTATTCCCTAATAGTACAATCTACTCATTTAATAAAATGAAACTGAAATGGTTCCGTTAGCTAAAAAGTTTCAAGTTTTCCAGATAGCAAGCAACCATTGAACTAATTTTAAAAACAGGCTCAAATTTTACCAGACTACAATTATTTTGATCAGTGTTCGCTTTAGTTGGGCTCTTGTTACTTGATTTTCTTCTACTAGAACATTTGCTTTGGTTCTCTTTAACTGCTGAATTCCGTTTGTTAGGGATAAAAAGCAAAGAAATTTGGTAGCTGTTTTCAATTGGTGATTTAATCATTATGAATCACTGAGTAAGAGTGGTGTTTGTTATTACTTTGTGAAGTGCTTTGATATTACAGATTAGTGTTATGACTGTCATAATCTCAGAGACAAAATAAATATGCTAACAAACCTTTTAACTAATACATCAATGAGTAATGTATAGTCATTGAAACTCAACATTAGTGACAATCACCAAAATAAAACTTCATGTTGCAATGCATGCTGGGTAACATCATAGTACAAAACTCATTCATGATTCCCAGTATGAATTGCAGTTGATGAGTTTATCTGAATTTGTTTGATGATTGTCACCAGTGTTGATGTCTTAATGTGTCAGTGAAACATTCTTTATTTTGACACAATCCTTGTGCATTTATGAACTGAAAATATTTTCATCAGTAAGAAAAGGTTGCAACTCATTCATATATACAACAGCTTCTGTACATTATTAAAAATTGTCACCTATTATGAAAGATCTCTTTTTAATCAATGCACAAGTGCTACTTCTGAAACACATACAATCAGTGGCGGAGCTAGTTTTTCACATGGGGTGTCCTGGGGGTGGACAAGGCAACTTCAGGGGGTCCATAGACCATGATAGAAAGTCAGTGTGTAATAGTGATGCGCGGATGGCTGTTAAATCCGTGGGCGCTGCGGATGATCCGCGGGTCGGGTAATAAAAAAAATACATTCTGACTAATTGCGGGTGGGTCACGGGTGTATGATATTGTAGTAGAGTAGGCGGGGCGAGACCGTGGTTCGAGTCCGGTGAGTAATTGTGAATTAGCGCCAGCTGTGCGCACACCGGCCTCGAATCACGTAGGAGATGGGAGCATAAAAGGAACGAGCGACCGGACCGTCGAAGAGAGAGGACCGGGCCCGAACTTGTGTTTGTATTTGTATTTATGTTTATGTTAATGTTATTGCGCCGGCGGTCGTCCGTGAGGGGCCGCCGGCTATTATTACTTTATTAAATGTTTGTTTAAATGTCTGCCGGTTCCCGTCTCCTTCCTTCCCTTTTATTGAGATTTGTTACATTGGTGCCGAAACCCGGGAGGAAGGAGAGACATGCTGTCGGAGAGTCCTCGCCGCCGAGTGGCCTCGCGGTGCCGGAGAGTTCGGGCAGCGCGGACGAAGGGCGTCCGCCAGTGGCTGCCCGAAGCGGTGGCTCTGGGGAAACGGAAGTGCACAGTGCGGCCACCGTCAAAACTTCGGTGGAACGGCGACCTTTGCTGCCGCGCCCCTGGGTCGAGGTGGGGTGGCTTTCGTCCAAGTGGGAGCGGGGGGGTTGCCGCCGTCCGCCAGAGGCCGGAGCCTGTGTCCGTCCCCCGAGGGGGAGGAGCAGGGGGCGGAAGTGCCGGGTGAGCCACCGCCTGCCAGAGGCCGGAGCCTGCGTCCGTCCGCCCAAGGGGGAGGAACAGGGGACGGGGAACCCGCCCCGACTCCCGGATAAAGGAGGAGCCACCGCCGGCCGCCAGGGGGCGGACGGTCGAGCCGTCCACCGAAGCCCCAGGGCCACCGCAAGGCACCGCGAAGGAGAGTACTCCGGCTGGTTGAGGAACGAGCGGCAGCATGTCGGGGAACCGGATTTTTTTTTTTTTTCTCTCTCCCCTCTCTCTTTCCGGTCGCTCCGAGGGCTCCCGTCTCCGTTGTCTCGTCTCGTCGCTGCATACCCCCCACCCCACCCCCCCCGAGGGAGGGGGAGGGAGCTTGCACAGTCGCGGGGGTACCCCCCGGCCTGTGAGGGGTGATGGGGGTATGTAGTAGAGTAGGCGGGGCGAGACCGTGGTTCGAGTCCGGTGAGTAATTGTGAATTAGCGCCAGCTGTGCGCACACCGGCCTCGAATCACGTAGGAGATGGGAGCATAAAAGGAACGAGCGACCGGACCGTCGAAGAGAGAGGACCGGGCCCGAACTTGTGTTTGTATTTGTATTTATGTTTATGTTAATGTTATTGCGCCGGCGGTCGTCCGTGAGGGGCCGCCGGCTATTATTACTTTATTAAATGTTTGTTTAAATGTCTGCCGGTTCCCGTCTCCTTCCTTCCCTTTTATTGAGATTTGTTACAGATATCATATACAATATTAAAAAAATTCTCAAAAAATACGAATATGTTTTAAATGCATTTTTAATCAGCCGCTAATTTGCAGTAATTTAAAAGAAATAAGCCCGTGGCGGCGGTAAAGGACGGAAAGAAGGGTAGGAAAGAAAAGTACCGTGTGGCAGCGTTTTAGCGAAGTGGTTTAACAAGGATGAATCAAGTGCTGGGTATGTAATATGCAACGACTGTGAGGCACTGTTTGTATATGAACGCAATAAGACTGGTACCTTTTATATGGAACATCATGTGTGTGCTAAATCGAAAGATTAAATTTAAGCATTTACAGACAAAGACAGTGCTTTTTACAGAAAATTTACAGATTAATTAAAGTGACGATCGGATCCAGGTCGGGTGCGGATATCTATATCAGAGAAAATTATACGTGCGGGCGGGCTGATAATTTATTTGAAGCAGCGGATGCGCCGATGCGGGTGACATTTTATCTTATCTGCGCATCTCTGGGTGTAACCCTAACCTGGCATCAAAAGAGAAATAATAATTTACTTAACCTGGTGTTTGTAACGTGATTTGGCTTAAAAAAATATTCAAATACCATGAATTGTCAGAGTCTGTATCTCGTAACACACAACTAGATTCGTTACATGGCTGGCCGAACTATGTAGTAACTTAGCTGTATTTTATTAGCCCTTTATGATATGTAAACAGGCTATTTGCAATTGAGGTAATATTTTGAGTATCACGACCAGATAAATAGCTTAAGAATTTCAAAGTTAGCTTAACATTAAAACAATGGTGGTGGCTGTAGCTGACGTTAGCCTACATTAAGTAAACAGGCAAATAGTGTAATGTATTGGCACTGCACTGTTTATGTGCATATAACTAGCACAAATGTAACGTTAAACATAATGTTTAGGCTAAATCGGGAACCGATCTCTCTTATCTGATAAACCCGTCTGGCGCCAACATTCGTGTTTACTCATACAGCGACTTCACTTTCAAAATGATTTCGGCAAACAAAATCCTGATGCCTAGTCTGAAAACTAACCTTATGTGCGAAATTTCATTAGTCTTCTGTTACTCGCATCACTTTTGTCCTTGATTAATCTGAAAGCTGCGCGCGGCACCGGACGCTTTTTCAGCAAGTGGTAAAATGAGATTTCAATCATCATTAAACTGCCCAATAAAATGTGGGGTCACCCGGGACACCCCTCTGGCTCCGCCACTGCATACAATCCCTGACAGAGAAATGAACTTAACAGAAGGCAAGAGCCAACTAAAGCAAACTCTGATCACCATAATGGTAGTTTAATCACTTGCTAATATTTCTATAGTAAAGTGAACACTATCATAGTAGGATAACTTAAGTGATTATTTTGAGTCCAGCAGTACTATTTATACTTGATCAATAAGTTCAGACAACAACTATTTTTGAGTTCTAGTAGCTTAGAATTTAAACACTTCTTTACTTACAGATATTTGTGCAATCGGTTTGCTCATTTTTTATTAGTCAAGTCAACTTATTACATTAAACAGTTTGACAGAGCAGTTGATGTTACTAATTATTTGAAGTTCAGTCTACTCAGAATTTAGTGCAGCGCCCTTTTTTGTTGGATGAGATGACATTTTAAGTTCACTTTACGCAAATATCAAATACACCTTACTTGAGTTTTTTTAGGTAATCGGTTTCCTTAAAATGTTTAAGTACATTCTTATTCGGGTTTACAGTGTAGAAAAATATGAGTAAAAATAAAATGTTTTAATCTGATCATAAATGATTTGATGTGGTTTTCTTTATTTATCCTGTTGAAAGATCCAACTGCGACAATGGGAAAATGTTAGATCCCACAGATCCAGGGTTTAGATCAGAAGGTCTCAGCAGAACATGGTTTTGTCTAACAGCAATGGTTCTAACCAGTGGTGTAGTGGTCCTTGGAGAAATGGGTATACTCTCAATTTTTACCCAGAAAATGCCCTGTTTTAAAAACAGTGACATGTAAGACTACAACATGTAGTTAACCCAAAAATCGGTCAGTATTATTTGCTCAATGTCACATCATTTCTGCTCCGCTCAGGGAGGAAGGATTATGAAATTACTAAACCAATACTGGCACACAGACTAGTGAGAGACAACTATGCATTTTGAGTGAACTATTCCTTATGGAATGACACCTATTCTCTCACTTGACAAGTCAGTAGTTTCTTTTGTGTCTTTAAACAGCTGATTTGCAAGAGATAGCATGGGCCAAAGTGTGCCACTATTATAAAATTAACATGACTTGATCAGGAGCAGTTTGTAGGTATGACTGGTAACACAGGCAGCCTCCGTGAATGTAAAATGTACTGGAGGTGACATGAAGCCTGTCTTTTGTAAAAGTAATGTCACCTCCAGGGCTCCGTAAATTACTCATGATGTAGCTGTAGCTATATCCGTAACTGTTGAACCCGGACATGTTATTAACATCATTTACAAGGTCCAGCAATAAAAAAGGGCCCACGCCCACCTACAGTAGTTGACGTCTTCATCCAAAGTTTTCTCCTTCACTGACAGCATACTCTCCGATGGGGGTGAGTGGCAGAGCGGGCGTCGACGTTGACACCGGTGTAGCATCGCTACCATTAGCTGAGCTGCTGGCTGATATTGATTCGAAATTTTTAAATTAACTTTTGTTTGGATAGCTTCATCTTACCGGTTCATCACAAAATGACAAATCATCTCATGTTAACTTTTAGCAATATTTATCTCAGCATGACCCGCCCTTCTCTGCCTCCTATTGGCTCAGCCTAAAGTTAAACAATCTAATCAGTAAAGGCAGTGAGTGCTAGCCAATTAGAGATAGAGTAGTGTGGGTCATGGGTTCACCATCCTAGGGAAAAAATGGGCAATTTGGCTCACAGATACTGCTGAACGTTGCGCATCAGGGGGAATTTAGAAGTCGGTATACGCAATGGTGACTGAAAAATAAGTGGGTATACGCCATATACCCCCATATACCCTGGACTACACCTCTGATTCTAACCATTTACCATTTCTCTATAATGTTTTCCATTTACTGCTGTATTGCACACATTTTTTCATGTTCAGGCATCTGCCTAAATCCATTCAAAATGTTGTGTATTTTTATTTATTTCATCTTACAGTTCTCCATCCATCCATCCATCTTCTTCCGCTTATCCGGGGCCGGGTCGTGGGGGCAGCAGTCTAAGCAGGGATGCCCAGACTTCCCTCTCCCTAGACACTTCCTCCAGCTCTTCCGGGGGGAAACCAAGGCGTTCCCAGCCCAGCGTGTCCTAGGTCTTCCCCGGGGTCTTCTCCCGGTGGGACATGCCCGGAACACCTTCCCGGGAAGGCGTCCAGGGGCATCCGGAAAAGATGCCCGAGCCACCTCAGCTGGCCCCTCTCGATGTGGAGGAGCAGCGGATCTACTCTGAGCTCCTCCCGAGTGACCGAGCTTCTCACCCTATCTCTAAGGGATCGCCCGGCCACGCTGCGGAGAAAGCTCATTTCGGCCGCCTGTATCCGGGATCTTGTCCTTTCGGTCATGACCCACAGCTCATGACCATAGGTAAGAGTAGGAACGTAGATTGACCGGTAAATCGAGAGCTTCGCCTTGCGGCTCAGCATCTTCTTCACCACGACAGACCGGTACAGCGACTGCATTACTGCAGAAGCTGCCCCGATCCGTCTGTCAATCTCCCGTTCCAACTCAACTCAACTTTATTTATATAGCGCTTTTGACAATTTTCAATGTTACAAAGCAGCTGTACATGAGACACATTGAATACAAGTATGAATTCTAAAGCAGCCCCCCCGGCCAGGCAGATAGTGCAAAATAATATGCAAACGGTGGTGAGGAACCCAAAACTCCCATCGAGAAAAAAAACCCTCAGGGGAACCCAGGCCCAACCAGGGGATTCCAGTTCCCCTCTGGGAAAAGCTGCTGCCTCTGCACAAGCTCAACAGTGCTTGCACAACAAGGCTTAATAAAAATATAAAAATTAAGGATTTAAGATTATCATTAACAATCTAATAGCATTTGAAATGTTGTAGGAAAAACAAAGTTGTCGCGTCCTTTATCCAGCTCTATCGTCTTAGCTCTTGTCAGGTCACCGCTTCCCATTCTCAGCTCTGCCACCAGGTCTGGGCATGAACTGCATCCTGCGGTAACCTTGGAACAAAGAGACAAGACTGACTGAGAGTAGAGTACTGTTCTGCACTCTTTTATGCAACAAGTACATCATTTGTTGTTGGATGTGTTCCTGGTTCCGGTTGATCTAAATAATGCAGCCTAAATCCTCTGAGGATTAATATTATGGAGGTGTAGTGTATGCAAGATTGAAAAGATGAGTCTTAAGTCTAGATTTAAACTGACAGAGTGTGTCTGCCTCCCGGACCGTGCAGGGAAGAATATTCCAGAGTTTAGGCGCTAGATAAGAAAAGGATCTACCACCTGCACTTGATTTTGAAATTCTAGGTATTACCAACTGACAGGACGCCTGAGAGCGTAATGTACGCGGAGGTCTGTAATACAATAGAAGTTCATTCAAATACTGCGGCGCTAGACCATGTAGGGCTTTATAGGTAATAAGCAAGATCTTAAAGTTAATGCGATGCTTTATAGAAAACCAGTGCAAGGTTGACAGAACCGGGGTTATATGCTCATACTTTTTTGTACGTGTAAGAACTTGAGCTGCCGCGTTTTGAACCAGTTGCAGTTTTTGTAATAGGCCCGCAGGGCAACCACCTAGAAGTGCATTACAGTAATCTACTCTTGATGTCATGAATGCATGAATTAATTTTTCTGCATCTGACAGTGACAGCATATGATGTAATTTAGATATATTCTTAAAATGGAAAAATGCAATTTTACAGGTGTTGGCGACATGGCTTTCAAATGACAGAGTACTATCGAATACAACGCCAAGATTCTTAGCTGATGACGAGGATTTTATGGAGCATAGTTAAGCAGTATTCTTGGTTGTTACGCATAGCAGTTTTCGGTCCAGTAAGTAACACTTCTGTTTTGTCCGAGTTTAGTGGTTAAAAATTGTTATTCATCCACATTTTTAAGTCAACTATGCAATCCTTTATTCGATGAAACTGCTGGGTTTCGTGAGGCTTCGAGGAAATATAAAGTTGAGTATCATCAGCATAACAGTGAAAGCTAATTCCGTGTCGCTTTATTATGTAAAGGTAGAGGTAGCATGTATAATGCGAAGAGCAGAGGCCCCAAGACTGAGCCCTGTGGTACACCGTACTGGACTTGTGATTTGCGGGACACATCATTGTTTATTGCTACAAATTGAAAACGGTCGGATAAATAAGACTTAAACCATTTCAATGCTATTCCGTTAATGCCGACGTAATTTTCGAGTCTATGTAGAAGTATGCTGTGGTCAATGGTGTCAAATGCAGCACTGAGGTCTAGCAGCACCAATAACGAAATACAGCCACGGTCAGACGCTAAAAGCAGATCATTTGTAACTCTGATCAAAGCAGTCTCTGTACTGTGACATGCTCGAAATCCAGACTGGAATTCATCATTAATGTCATTCCTTTGGAGGAAGGAGCATAATTGAGTTGAAACTACTTTTTCCAGAACTTTAGATATAAAAGGTAAATTCGATATAGGCCTGTAATTCCCTAGTTCTTTAGGGTCAAGGCCTTATAACAGCCACCTTAAATGCTTTAGGCACATGTCCTAATGTCAGAGATGAGTTAATAATACTGAGAAGAGGATCTATAATTTCTGGGAGCATTTCTTTCAGTAGTTTTGTAGGTATAGGGTCTAGCATGCATGTTGTTGATTTGGATGATCTAATGATTTTAGACAGTTCATCGTGATCTACTGTAGAAAATAATTGCAATTTCTCCTTAGGGGTGCTGTAGTTAGTTTGTTCAGCGGATTTCACTACAGGTTGCATTGTTATAATTTTTTCTCTTATATCTTGGATTTTACTCGTGAAGTGGTTCATAAATTCATCACTGTTATGCTGATAATCAGAATCTGACGTCGATGACGACTTATTTTTTGTTAATTTAGCCACGGTGTTAAATAAGAACCTAGTGTTGTGATGGTTTTCCTCTATTAGTGTTGAAAAGTAGGCGGATCTAGACGTTTTTATGGCATTCCTGTAATTTCGAGTACTATCCTTCCATGCTATACGAAATACCTCTAAATTAGTTTTCTTAAAGTTGATCTCCATTTTCCGGGACGCTTTTTTTAGAGTCTGAGTGTGTTCATTATACCACGGTGTTGGGCTGCTATTTTTAATTTTCTTTAAACGCAGAGGAGCAACTGTGTCTAATATTTCCGAGAAAGTAGAGTTAAAATTTTCAATAGTAGTGTCAAAATCTTCAACGTTTTTACTCATGCTATATATTTTAGACAATTCAGGCAGATTATCGAGAAACGCATCTTTGGTAGTTGAAGTAATCGTTCTACCATATTTGTAACAAGGAGTTTGATTTGCAGCCGTAGGCCATTGAAGCAAACATAATATCACATAATGATCCGAAATGTCTTCACTCTGCTGAACGATTTTAACATCGTCCACATTTATACCATAAGAAAGTATTAAATCTAAAGTATGATTACGAAGGTGAGTGGGTCCTGACACATGTTGACTAACGCCCATGGAGTTAAGAGTGTCTTTGAAAGCCAGTCCCAAGGCATCTGTATCATTGTCTACATGGATATTAAAGTCACCGACGACAAGGACTCTATCTGCGTCCAGTACTAGTTCTGATAAGAACCCACCAAAATCTTTAATAAAATCTGTGTGGTGCCCTGGGGGCCTATATACAATAGCTAGAATACATTTTAAAAATGTTTTGTCCTTAGTATTAGGTGTCGATACGTGAAGTACCATGACTTCAAAAGAATTGTATTTAAAATTAGACTTCTGAGAGGTGATAAGAGAATTATTGTAAAGTGCAGCGACACCTCCCCCTCTACCTTTTAGACGAGGCTCGTGTTTATAGTAATAATCATGGGGAACGGATTCATTTAGAGTAATATAATCATCTGGCTAAAGCCATGTTTCTGTCAAACAAAGCATGTCTATTTTATGATCGGTTATCAAATCGTTTACAAAAAGTGCTTTATTTGAGAGAGATCTAATATTAAGCAATCCGAGTCGTAACAGTTGATTATCTGTATTTTGTTCATGTTTGATTTGTTTAACGTTTATTAAATTACTTTCAAGAGGTTTACGCAATATCTTATGTTTGCTGATTCGGGGGACAGACACAGTCTCTATTTTATGTTGTTTGTAAGAAGGGAGTATTACATGTTGTATATTTTGTGTATTCGGTGACGCGAGACGGCAGGCAGACAGTTGGTTAAGCCATTCTGTCTCCTTCCTGACCTGGGCCCTAGGTAGTCAGACTTTAGCATTATTAAGACTGTGTGCCAAATTTGTAGAGAGGAGGGAAACCCCATCCCAGGAGGGATGGAGACCATCTCGTTTCAACAGGTCAGGTCTGCCCTCAAAACTCTTCCAGTTATTTATAAAATCTATATTATTCTGCAGGCACCACTCAGACAACCAGCCATTTAGTGATGATAATCTGCTATAAATCTCATCACCACGGTAAGCAGTGAGGGGGCCAGAGAATATTACAGTGTCTGACATCGTTTTTGCGAGCTCACACACCTCTTTAATATTATCTTTAGTGATCTCCGATTGACGGAGTCTAACATCATTTGTGACGACATGAATAACAATCTTACTGTATTTACGATTAGCCTTAGCCAGCACATTTAAATTTGACTTGATGTCAGGCGCTATGGCTCCCGGTAAACATTTGACTATGGTGGCTGGTGTCTCTATGTTAACGTTCCGGACAATAGAATCACCGATCACTAGGGCACTTTCAGCAGGTTTCTCAGTCGGTGGGTCACTGAGCGGGGCAAACCTGTTCGAGACTTTAATTGGAACGGTTGAGTGATGTTTTGTCCTGCGACTATGCCGTCTCACCGTCACAAAGTTTCCCAGCTGCAGGGGATTTTCAACCGGAACCGAGCTGTGTGCGTTAACATTGCTCCCATCCGAAGTGTTTTCTACAGTCCTAACACTCTTACTATCCTCAAATAAAGATTGGATGCGAGACTTTAATTCTAAGATCTTCTCCGTCAGCCTAACTACTTCCCTGCATTTATCACATGTAAAACCCTCGCCGCTGACAGAGAAGGCTAAACTAAACATATGACATGAGGTGCAAGTAACAACAATAGGAATAGAAGCCATAACTCACCGGGTATGAAGTGCAATCCTAACTTACCATGGTTGCTTGATGACTCTTAGTATATACTCTTAAAAAGAGAAACAGTTAGCACACAAGACAAATAGGGAGAGATGATATTCCACACTGTAAACAGAAGGCAAGCTAACACGCTAATATGCTAGCGGCGTTACGCTTCAATTAATATAGATTTAGAAAATAAAGTTATAAATAAGTCGGCAACGACAATGATAGGTAACTATAGTAAAAATACACTAATATTAAGACCAGGAACAAATGTGAGGTGAACCAAGTGTCAGAGGATACAAACTAGCCGCCGGAAGCGATGCAATCAGGTTAAAGGGGAGTGAAAGTGCTGGTTGTCAGGACCTTGTCCTTCCCGGTTTTGCAATTCTCTAACTCTCTGGACAAGGTCAGGACAGAACCATGTCTCGTGTGTATGTTTTGTTTTATATGGAGACACGTGGCGGTATGTTTTGTTTGTTCGCCGCGTGTTCACCTGTCTTCCGTGTAGCTCCGCCCCCTTGTTCTCCATTAGTCTTCCACTAATGTTGTATCTCTGTCACCTGCCGCTCACCTCCTGTTTGTATTTATCCCTCGTTGGTTGTTTCCCTTGTTCATTACCCTCACCTGTTTCTAATCGCCTTTTTGTTCTATTTGAGCTTGGCTGTGCCTGCTCTCATTGTGGCGATGTAAAATTATTTGTGACGTTGTTTTGCTCTTGCTGTGCTTCGTACTTTACCTCTTCGTTTTATCCTTAGGAACGTGGCAACCTGTGAGCCGGTTTATATTTATTTTCCACATTCGGTTGTCTTTTGGTTCCCGTTTACCTTTCCCGGATATTGTGGATTTTTGGTTTTGGCTGCCAGCTTAATATCAGAGTGTTGGACAGGAGTTCCTTGCCTTCCATTTGTTAAACGTAGCGACGTGTCCAAACAAAATCCCACCGTCTCTGTGGCGCAATCGGTTAGCGCGTTCTGCTGTTAACCGAAAGGATGGTGGTTCAAGCCCACCCAGGGACGAAAGCTTTGTGGTGAGCAGCTGCAATTTTTCTGACCCCAAAATACTGAGGCCCACCAGTGGAGCTTACTCAAAAGAGTCTTACTCTAAAACAATACGGCTTTGCCAACACACTGAAGGAAAAGAAGCCTTTGGCTTCTCACGCTCGGAGTTAAACCCGGGGTGCTTGGGTGAAACCAGGAGTCCTGACTGCTGGACCATGCCTGACACCTCAGCAAGCGCAATACGGAATGCACCTGCTTCCAAAAGCTTAAGAATCGGAGTAGCGACCCCACATTTTAAATGCATGTCGGAAAGACTTTCTATGTCTCTGCACGTGTAGTAGCAGTGAACAACAGAAAGAAGAACTATGATTTGAGAAGTATAATCCTCGTTAGTAGGTTGGACAGTATCTCCGCATGTCACGCGGTTAGACTGAACTGATGGGGAGGCTCCTCCCAGACCGAGCTGAGCTGTCCGGGCTTGTGTCGTTGCGTGCCAAGTTCTTTTGCCAAGCCTCCTCCAAAATGATTCCCCGACGGGGAGTTAAGCCTTTTCTTTGCCGCTGTCCAATAGCTTGGATAAGCTGGCTTTAAACGTTCTAAAGAACAGCTGAACAAGTGCTTGGTGTGGCTCTTTTTGTTCGAAACCAACACAGTTACAAAGCGAGCGGGAAGCAGTTTCTTCAAGCGTCCCACAAAATGTTGCCTCGATCCGAATTTGCTGAGGCCACAACACAGAGTACTAACTACTATACGATCACGGCTAGCCAACATGCCTCCGGCAAAGTTAAGCTCCCATGACTGAGTCACTAGATCTGCAGGGAGAAGATAGGCAGCTTTTGCTGAGGTCTCATGGAATTCCTGACGCATGTGCTCGATGAAATCCCTGCTCAAAGCCAATGAGCCAAAGACTCCAATGCACGAGAAAACTGTTCATTTAATTTTTATCAACAGAGGGCGTGCCGAGAAGAGCTCACAAGGTAAAGGTGACCAACAAAGAGGAAACTCGTTGCCCGAACAGGGACTTAAACCCTGGACCCTCAGATTAAAAGTCTGATGCTCTACCAACTGAGCTATACGGGCTTTTGAGTTACAGCGACATGTTCTAAGTGTAGGCTCTCGGGTGGGGGGGTGTTGAGTACACCAGGTGAGTGCAGGTTCATCCCTCATCAAAAACACCCTAACAAGCTAATGTGGCTCTGGAGGTAAGAGGAAAACTAGCCTCCTAACGTACCAAGCGGAGCAAAGACCCACTGGCAGCAGTGGGATTTGAACTCACGCCTCCGAAGAGACTGGAGCTTAAATCCAGCGCCTTAAACCGCTCGGCCACGCTACCACAAAAAGCCTCGTTGTGCCGCTGCTTTCCACCATTGTGGGCCCGCTACGACATTTAGCAGACAGTCAAGAGCTTATAGGGTTCTGTCAGTTTAGGGTTCAGTGGACCTTTCAGTGCATACCTAGTTGCATCGACTACCCATCGAGCACTCCTGTACCGGTCAATTTGTGTTATATCAAGAACACGTGCCATCTGTTGCAGAGTCGCTCTTAAACATTTGTAAAATCACATAAAAGGCTATAAGGTTTTTAAAACACATTGTTTTACATTAAATGCTTACTACATTGTTATATACCTAGTCGCATCAACAACCGATCAAGCACTCCTGTACCGGTGGAGACTTCCAATGAGAGGTCTCACCGAGATTTGAACTCGGATCGCTGGATTCAGAGTCCAGAGTGCTAACCATTACGCCATGAAACCCAATTTAAAGCTGTTTTCAACATGCCAGATCGCTAAGAACCCGGGATCGAACCAGGGACCTTTAGATCTTCAGTCTAACGCTCTCCCAACTGAGCTATTTCGGCCACGATTGCAGATTTCTTGACTTGAGCTGGGTAGTGCGCGGACGAACCCTGGCGCTGAAGCTGAATTATGGAAAGAATGCTAGAGAAAAGCCTTTGGCCCATACGGGGATCGAACCCGCAACTTTGGCATTATTAGCACCACGCTCTAGCCAACTGAGCTAACCGGCCATGGGTATCCTGCTTTCATGATCTGGATCGCCATAGTGCCACCTTGAGTGTCCTCACAATACGAGGAACGCTTAAAGCGGGGCTCGTCCGCGATTTGAACCCGGGACCTCTCGCACCCAA
The DNA here is from genome assembly GCF_015846415.1 of Triplophysa dalaica. Classification (NCBI taxonomy): domain Eukaryota; kingdom Metazoa; phylum Chordata; class Actinopteri; order Cypriniformes; family Nemacheilidae; genus Triplophysa; species Triplophysa dalaica. Next base: position 16,082,407 of record NC_079546.1, on the reverse strand, counting down.
AGCGAGAATCATGCCCGTAGACCAACGAGCCAAGAGGTGCGCTGCGATTGTAATTTCAAGGCTATTTGCAAAAAGCATTTTCCCCATGTGCCCCGTTTCATTGAGCCAAAGCAATGCGCGTCTTTTTCAGATAATGCGCGGGAATTTGCTCAAATGGTAGAGCGCTCGCTTGGCATTCGAGAGGTAGAGGTAATGACGCCCTTATTCTCCATATTAGAGGCTTTTGGAGCTTCCTTCTTGCGACTTAGCCCTCCCTGTGCTACCTGTTGAGGCTCACCGCTGCAGAAAAAGGTCTTCGTGTTGATTCCTGTTCATATATTCAGTCACAAAAAGCCTTCAGTGCCCCTTGTCTCTCCTCGTTATGGCACTTGGACACACATGACAAGAATCTCCCATAAGGTGCGCATTGCTTTTACCCAGAGCAACGTGATGCAGGACATTTCACGATCAGAGACAATCAAGTTGTCACTTAAGATTCCACAAGTTCTTTTTGCTGTGTTAGTTGCATTTTCAATAAACCAGTGTGGATATGTGTGAGAATTTGGGTTTTGCCTGTGTCCCACACACATTATGTGAAATGTATTGCAAAGATTATTGTTCACAAATCATAACGTGAGAAATGTATTTTGTTGTGGCGAATCGGCCTTCCATCGCAGAAATAAATCTCAGAGACAAGGGTTCCAGGTGCCAAGAGTTTAAACTTTATTTGCCCGGACAAACAAAGTGGGATATTCAGAGTTCATCTGAAGGGATCCAACGAATACATATCTGACTCCATCTTTTATACATTGTTTTCCAGTTGTTATCACAGTTTAAACCAATCATGTGTGCATGACATCGTCTTCTTCCAATCAGTTTTCATATGATATCACCTTTTCGTTAGCCCGTCCCTCTGCCCTCATAGTTCCGGCCTACCCTATTAAGATTTAATGGTGGCGTGAACTCCTCAAAAACAGGCGCCTCTTATCTTAACACTTTCCTGGGGGTTTCGGGGGCGATACATGATTTAACCATGTTCCTATCAAAGGTGAACTTATGGTTTAGCGATAATAAGCTTCCCGGTGTCCTTGGTGGTATGTTATTTACTTAAACTTCCCTACAAAAATGTGTGGGGTGTACGTCTTAGTTCTAAAAGATATATGGCGTGTGTGCAGATGTTCATCAGCTCATACTTATACATGAGGCCCAATATTGTTTCATAAGAATACATGAAACCTATAACGAACTAAATGTATTATTTTATATAAGAAAACTCAACACTATAATAGAAAAACCACCATATAATCCCCCCTTTGAGGCTGACAAGCCTCAGACTCCAACAAAATGGTATCTGTAAAAAGGAAATTATATAGTAATATAAATTGTAATATCTAAAATGTAACAAAAATTCCATAGTGCTCAAATTGATTAATAATTTGCGTGTGCATTCAGTTAATGATAAAATAGTTAAGATAACATACTACGTAAGTTGACATGATACGTAGGTTCAAATACTTAGGTTACGAGCAAGCAATATACATGTAACAATAAAAAAAAAAATCCTTCCAACATCTATAAATACTTCATAAAAGGAGTATTTCAGTTCTTAACCCTGTCTTAGACATCAATTTTGACCTCCTTTAGTCAATATTAGCATAAATGTGATCGTTATTCATGCAATGTTGTGATACATCATAAACAATAATCTGACTGGGAACAGTGGCTGCAGCTGTTCGTTGAAACTTCGTTGAACTTAATGCACAGCGTCAATATAATGCATGCAATAAAGCAAGCCTCAATCAACATCAAATTTTTCATGTTATTAAACACACTTGTCATCCAGTCCCAATTCAATTCTTCTCAGTCAACCTCAGTTTTGATGAAAGTCTCAATCATTAAAGAGATGATCTTCCTTCCTTGCCAATGAGATGTTCCTTGTTCTCTGGAATATAGGTGCCACAGGTTTCTCCAATTTCTGCACAAAGTCCTCCTTTCGCTGCTCTGAACTGGTCCAAGATCAGGCGATTTTGCAAAACTGTCCGTCGTATTCCACGTAGCTTCTCTTTGATGGCTTTCGTTAAAATTTTGTTGTCTTCATATATGACGTAAACTCAAATCTGGTGATCTCAACTTCATTCATTAAAGAGCTGTCTCCTAACATTGGACTAAAATCAGCTGAGACTTTCTCCTCCACAGTCCAGATGTGATGATTCTTTGGCACAGAGCTACCAGGAAAATCAAACAGTCCTCTTCGTGTCTTCTTTTGTCAAGTCATTATCTCATGTGGTATGATGATAACTCCACCATTTAACTTTATTAGGGAACACAGTCCTGTCCAGTTCCTCTGTATAAGTACAATCAGTACCCACACAGCCAGTAGTTGTCTTCAATGATTCCAGCGCCGCTTTCGTCCGGAACATCTATATTATTTTTCTGCCCATCGCTCCTGTTCTTGCTCTTTTCTCAGACATCTCAGACATGCCTCTCTGGTATTGCGGTTGGTTTTCGTCTCCTCATAGACATGTGAACACTTTTGTCACATGGTTCTTACCAAGTGATGACATCTTGTAGACTAGTTCCAGTAGATTCTTGCCGTTCGATTCGTCAGTCTCCACCACATATTCATTTCATGAGGATGTGGAGGACCAGGGTGGTCCATCAATGTGTCAAAGGTAGCGCTTAATCCATCGTTGATCTATCGTTTCCTTCGAATTGTTGATCCTTTGCTCAGAACAGAAGTGTAGTGTCACTCAGTTTGTCAAAGTTCTTTCCGGTGTCAATCGTTTCATCAAGCTTCACAGTGTCATTTGATGCAGTTCAATTCAGGGTTACATTGACCAGTTGTTTGCTAGTCGTGTCAGTAAATCTGGTTCTCTCTAAGATAGAAGCCATTTTCTGTTGTCGGAATAGTCATTCGATGTGGTCGGGAAGACTTGTCAAGATGCTTGGGTCCATCGCGTTACATTGCCTTATACATGCCCTGGGACCCACTCAAACTGGCCCAGATGAAAACCGTCTGGACGATGCTGTCTTCAGATATAACACTCACTGGCGCCACCCCTTGCTGCTATTTAGATCAGGTTCTGCTGCTCACTTGTTTGGCAACTTCTCATAATTCGGGAAGATACAATGACAAATACACATATGTGCACCCGGTGCACTCAGTTTTGATTATATCAATAAAATAATAAATGGAAATTACATGCTATATGTTTTAGATGCAAAAACAATAAACAAAATAAAACAAAATAGAATTCACACATGTTCACCAAGTGCACTCTCATAATAGTGTTTGATTATAGAGCACTAATGATTAACTGAAACATCAAACATTGAAACGTGTTGATGTCAAAATAATAAAAAGTAAAACAAAAATTAATCTAACTACCTGCCTAACAATGTCTAAGGTAATATCTAAAACTATTCCCACACATGATTATACAATTCTAAGCTCTTCTCTCTTGCTGTCCAAAAAAAAAAAAAAAATTTGTAATTCATGGGACACTTGTCTTTCTCATCGTGTTCCTCATATTTGCTTATAACAGCTAACATATTCAACATATTTTCTTCATTGTTTTATTATGCACTTAATTCCGTTCTCAACATCATCTGTTTATCTGTAGCTGTCACCACCATAGCTCTTATAACTGGTAAAAGACAGCAAAATATTACAGAAAATATAGTAAATCCTATTGCTGCAAAAAACTCCTATCTTTATTGGCCATGAAGTTCATGATCCAAAGAACGAGTCCAGCCCTGTTTCTTTGTCTTAGCCATCATTGGCTGTTATTTCATTTCTTAAGTTTCTCAATTTTTCCATAGCTTTTGTGAACGACCCATAAGGGGCAATATTGTTTGAAATTTATTTACAACAGTCCTCTCCAAATATTATGCATACGCCTCTTTTTTCTGCTAAAACTCAATTCAGTCCTTGTCTTTTTTGTCAGGCCATTTTACTTGTTGGTGCCAAGCATTTTTGGCCTTAAATTCTTATCCCTACATATTCAAAAATAATCTGCTCTGGGCACACCCTGCTTTTCATACAGTAAAATTATTTGATATGCTAATGTTTGATTCTCACAATTTTACATACCTATGATTTTTAAATTGTCAGTTATTGTGGCTGAGGCAAACCTGTTATTCAAATATCTTGCTGTTCGTTTTTCAGCAAACATTTCTGTATTAAGATGCCAAATCGTTACACAATTTCCTGGGAACATGCCCATCTGTGCCTCATTATATTTACTTATTACTTATTTTGTTCAACAGTTATTTATCCAGAAATCATTTAATTGAAATTAAGAATCTTTTACAATCGCATATGGTACACAAATGGTTAAGTTTCATTTTCTGCAATTTGTCGTCAATATGATTGGTTTTGCCTTCTCACTTAAACATTAGTTGTTAACTTTATAAGGATAGCTAAGTATAGTTTAATGTTATGACAACCGATTGTTTCATATTCATTTATTATATACATATTTTACATGCATTTTTCCAATTTATCTAAAGATATTGCCTCTGTCTAAACGTTAGTGATTAGTTCTGCTGTTTAGGGGAATATAAAATATATATCAGGAACATGATATCAATTTAAAACTAACTAAAGTAAGTCACTTAAAAATCTTCTCAATTTCTTTTGTTTATATCATTTATAATGATTTCAGTATGCTATATCTAAACCATAAATGTGCTCATATTGAGTTTAAGCATCCTCTAGATGCCTTTAAACGTACAGTAATACTCAGTGGCTAATTGCATATTCTTTTCTATGAAAACTGATCTTTCTGTGGACCGCAATAGACATTGTTCTTCATTGCTGTCACTGTTATCGACACAGTGTATAAAACTATTTAAAATAAAAAAATATTTATTGTTTAAAGTCAAACGGCGCTAAACTTTAGTGACCCAGTCTATTTAAACCACTATATTAAACACTCTCAACAAATAAGACTGACAGCTGCCCAAAGATGATTTAATCAACAGTTGGACACTTTTGCCTGACTGGACAGTCAATTCAAAGACATCAGGTCTTGGAGCTGTGAGGCCAAAGAATAATGGATAGCACTCACTTTTTCAACAAAAATGTAGTAAATTTCTCACAGAGCTCAGCTGACAGCTCCCTAAAAATCTGCAACTTTTGATTAATTACAGAATCTATTGTTAAAAATAAAATCCTAGATCTATGAAAGCATAGAGATCAGGTCAGAAAAATATTTTCTATTAAAAATTTGATAAAAAAGTCCTGACGTGAAACATGACGTCCCAATATTTATCAATACCTTTATCACATAATAAATTAGATCAAGTGGACTCACCATTTACTTTATTAGATTCATCATGAATTGCAGTGGGTTACTGTCTTTCATACTCCTTCAGCTCCCAACAGGATGTGTCAGTTTGGTGGTGTCCACTTAACCGTTGAGAAGCCAATTGTTAGTAAAGCTGACTCAGGAGCAATTGGTCATGCAACCGTTCCAAAAAATGTCCTTCATAAGAGCCTCTTAAATAACATAATAATCATTAGTTTCCCTGTTTAATACAATGTCTAGTTTTTAAATTTGTTGGTTTACATATGATGGTTCATTAAAGAGAGATTTAGAAAGCGCACCTCTTAGATACGTTTACATAATAAGTTGTTTGATTATTATTTAGACCATTATGATTACTAAATATGGGCTGTGGAGATTATTTATAAAAATAAAAACTTTGCCTATGTTTGTGTTCAAATCCAACCCATTATTATTTCAGGTAATCTTTAAATATCTAATTTTATCCTAATATATAGTAGTTATACTTCAAAGATCACACAACTAGATCAACTAATTCAAAGATCATTATCACTAGTGAAGCCCATAATTCATTTCCGACTTAATATTAATCATATTAAGCATTATTCATTAATTGTATTATAATCTTATGATAATAAATGTGAACCTTCTTTCCTGTTGGCCAAATATAAATGAAAAGGTTTCTAATATTCTAGATTTGCTTAGTACTGGATCCCTCTGCAACTCTCTTTTTCTTGAGTTCAGCTTCATCTCGCTCTTCCGGTGTTGTAAAACTGTGTACCACATATTCTAAAAATTCTTTATGTGGTTTAAAGTTCAGTCCTACTACGTCTTCCAGTTTTGCTTTTACTGGCAGGGGGTCAACAATGTCATCTATGAATATTGCTGCCATAACCTGGTCTTCTTCAGTGTTTTTCTCCAGCTCTTGTTTAATTGTCGTTGCACATAGGTGGCTTGATTCTCTTTATCTATCATCTGATCTCCCTTAAGTTCTTTTTGATCAATTCCGGTTTGAAATTCTCTTCTTGGGGCTCGCCACATATCTTGTTTATGTTTATCAAAGAGCTCTGCGTCTTATTCTGGGGAGTCAATTGCTCGATTCAATCTAATGTCCTTCAGCATTTCATTTATTTTAGATGCACCTTGTCATTTAGCTAGCAAAGCTTTAATGTCTCCTAGAGCTAGTAGTTTCCCAGTCGTCTCTTCTTCCAGTACCCGTATCCATCGTCCAGCTCCCTCATTTAGATCAGGTAATCGAGCGATCAATCCATCCAAATCCAGTGTGGCCCAAGGCACATAATGTGGCTGTTTATTTTTTTTCAAGATCTCTTTGAATGGGTTGTTTGTAGCGAAGGTTGCTGATGTTGATCCTCTCAGTCTCCCCCCTTCTCTGAGCCAGGCTGGCTGTGGCTGTTTCTTACCAATGTCTTCTAAACAGATGTTTCCAGACATCCATTTGTATTCTCTCTTTGGGCAATCTTTAAATATTCTTGCTTCTTCCTGTTGTTCGGTAACCAGATATCTCCCTCTGCTGTTGTTATCTGGTATATCTTTTCTTCTATGCGGTCATGACGTTTCGTCAATGTTACTTGAGATATGTCTATTCTCCAGACTGGGCAGAGTTGCGTCATCTTCCATGGACCCCGCCTCCGACATGACATCTGGCACCTTGCTTTATCTTATGTTTTTTCTTCTCAGTACTGTCGATGTTTTGTCCGGCTCTCGAGCTGTTTGTTCATATCTCTGTCTTCTAGCCGTCTCTAGCTCTGCAGATACCCCAGCATAAATTGATTTATAGGCGGGTGTAGCATTCCACTCTGCTTTCCCTCTCTTGTGGTACTCTGGCTTGACGAAACAGTTCTCCTGCCGCCTCTCAGCGAATGTGTCTCTTAGAAGTTCATCATCCCTCGACTCCTCTCTTTCTCCCCCTTGGAGGTCCAGCTCTCCTGTAAACTTAAATTCTCCTTTGACCGAAGTCATTTGTTTATTCAGCTCATTATCTTCCACAATCAATGGCAGCTGGCTCCTGGATAATTCATATGGTGGAGGACTCATTCCTCAATTTTTCACTGACTATCTCCTCATCCTCTTTCAGAAGTTCCCTTGTTTTCTTCATGTGTTTTAGAAAATTAATTCCTTATTTCTTAAACAAATTTAATACATCTTTTTCCTTCTCTTAACTTCTCTCTTCATGCTTTTGTCCCTAGGTTTATGATTTCTTATCAACCCTTCCATTTCTTCACACACTGCCATATCAAAAGTTCCACTTTCTGGCCATGAAGTTCTTAATTTTTTGTTCTCTCTGCCCATTTCTTAGAAATTTCCCCAATCAGTTCTCTGCTCACAGGATATATTGTTCTTAGTATCTCTACGAGAGTGGAGGCCATTCTCTATTTATTATCTTCACTTAGTCTGTTAGTGGGGCGCCTCTTTGTTTTATTGCGACCTATGGCCCTAGGTTTTGTGGTGTTATCTGCACGATCAGCCTCTTCAGTGTAACGGCCTGAAACTGCAACTACTCTATTTCTCTCTGCTTGTTGGTTGTACACAATATCTTACTTTCCCAATTTATGTATCTTGTTTCTACATAAACCTGTATTGCTGGGTGACTGATTAATCTATAGTTTCTCCCCCAACCTCGTGGATAACCTTGTTTTACTCCTTGCAATAAATAGGGTTCACCAGGTTGTGGATTGGGATTTTTATGATCAGTGAGACACGCTGTAACGCGGTGTCTAGATTGCAAAATCTATTAATTCTATGGAAGCAAACTCCTAAGTAGTTTCTCAATATCTCTACTTTACAACAACTGCCTACTATATCTCTCCAATTTACGTATGGCCACTCCTGCTCAATTTGTTCTTAATTCTGAACTCCCACTAATTCGTTCAAGAAATAATTTTTCTTTTCTTCTGTCAGTGGCTTCTTAATGTCTGCTAAATCCCTATAAAATGATTCTCTCCAGAAATGATCACTAACTCCCTTTGTCTCAGTCAATATTCTGGCTACTCTTATTCTCTCAAAATATGATTGTAAGCTTTCCTCATCTAGCAGTTCAATTCTAGCCATATGTTTTTAAAACATCTATGGAACATAATTCACAATTCACAATCCATCAATGCTTTTCACTTTTCACTCAATGTAAAATAGTTTTTCACAGCAGCACTCTGGTCTCATACGCCCACAGCACGCAGAATACTCACACACTCCAGAGGCCCTTCTGCTGTCTAATAAATCACTTCTCACAGATTCCAGCACACACACACTCAGGCCTTATGGTCTGAGATTTTGATTTTTTCTGTGTACATTCTAACGACTTTATACCATAAAAGTATCTCACAATTTTTAAAACACATTTATAATCAGCAAAATATATCTTCTATTTTTCCGTTTGACAATGCTCTTCGTGCTTTAATCAATGCAGCTCTCTTTTTTTTTTTTTCGGCTGCCGTTAAGTCTCATGTGCTCACTGTGAGCCAAACACACACACACTCTATGTCCTTCAAATCTTTATCTGACTCCTCTCCTATCTTCTACACACACACTCTTGCTTCTCTCGTGTTCTCAAATAGTTTTTCTATTAAACCCAAATGCACACTATATTTTGCATTCATGTTTTTTCTCAAATACTTTTATTACCACATGAAACTTTGACACAGACAAACTGTAAAAACTTGCAACTAGTTTCGAAACGCATGCCTCTTTAAACATCAAAAACCTAACACTCCTTCTTCTCATACATTTTACTGGACAAACATTATACTGCAATTTTTATTTGTTCCATGTCCTTTTTCCCATTCACACATATGCACTCTCTCTCTCATTCACTTTTTCATACGCACACACTTGCGGGGCCTCCTAGCCTCCCACTCTCACACACACACTCACACCCTCTTCTTCACACACACAGAGTCTCACAGGCTGAGGGTTTTTCTCTCTCTCCCTCACTCCTGGGTTTTTCTATCGTCACAATTACAATATACAACAAAATATAGTATATATCACAACGCATTCATACCCTCCACGTGACCTGCACCTAACAGGATTTCTCACGCTCCCTAGAGCGTCTTCGCGACCTACGCGGCACGTCCCAAGACGTGACCTGTTTCTCTTAAACAGGAATTTCACATCCTCTCGATGTCTTGCAACAACTATTGCACACACTCGCCCAGCAGTGTGACTCGCCACCTAAGCGAGATTTATGTCCTCTTGACACCTTGCACTCACCAGTGCGACACGTTTCATTCAACCATACTTACTTACACTCTTTCATACACACAATCACGCACACACATTTCTTGAGATCTGGATACCCTTAAGACTTGGCAAACTAGTGCAATTTCTAACATTAAATTTTGTTCAATTTAGGAGAGGCTTTTAGAGGACAAACGACATTCAGAGTTTACCTTTAGCTGACCGCACAAAACTTATACTATAAAGCAAATATGCTCACCTGTTTTAGGGCCCTTTTTTGTGCGATCAGCTTGTCTGGTTCACCCGTCACAGCCGTCAGCCTCCTCCCCTCTAACCTGGATCTCCTCAAAAACAGGCGCCTCTTATCTTAACACTTTCCTGGGGGTTTCGGGGGCGATACATGATTTAACCATGTTCCTATCAAAGGTGAACTTATGGTTTAGCGATAATAAGCTTCCCGGTGTCCTTGGTGGTATGTTATTTACTTAAACTTCCCTACAAAAACGTGTGGGGTGTACGTCTTAGTTCTAAAAGATATATGGCGTGTGTGCAGATGTTCATCAGCTCATACTTATACATGAGGCCCAATATTGTTTCATAAGAATACATGAAACCTATAACGAACTAAATGTATTATTTTATATAAGAAAACTCAACACTATAATAGAAAAACCACCATAATTTCAATGAATATTGTTCTTGAATTATGTCTAACCTTACCTGCGATAACAATCCCTGGCATGCTCCCCTAGAAAAAGTGTAGACTTCCAACGAGAGGTCTCACCGAGATTTGAACTCGGATCGCTGGATTCAGAGTACAGAGTGCTAACCATTACACCATGAAACCCAACTTAAAGCTGTTTTCGTCATGCCGGATCCCGAGGAAAAGAGCACACGGTCTTGTGAATGGAAGAGCTTCACTATGACTAGAGCAAAGCATTGGACAAAGGCACGCTTGCCGAAACCCGGGATCGAACGAGGGACCTTTAGATATTCAGTCTAACGCTCTCCCAACTGAGCTATTTCGGCCACGATTGCAGATTTCTTGACTTGCGCTGGGTAGTGCGCGGACGAACCCTGGCGCTGAAGCCTTGAATTATGGAAAGAATGCTAGAGAAAAGCCTTTGGCCCGTACGGGGATCGAACCCGCGACCTTGGCGTCATTAGCACCACGCTCTAGCCAACTGTGCTAACCGGCCATGGGTATCCTGCTTTCATGATCTGGATCGACATAGTGCCACCTTGAGTGTCCTAAAAATACGAGGAACGCTTAAAGCAGGGCTCGTCCGCGATTTGAACCCGGGACCTCTCGCACCCAAAGCGAGAATCATGCCCGTAGACCAACGAGCCGAGAGGTGCGCTGCGATTGTAATTTCAAGGCTATTTGCAAAAAGCATTTTCCCCATGTGCCCCGTTTCATTGAGCCAAAGCAATGCGCGTCTTTTTCAGATAATGCGCGGGAATTTGCTCAAATGGTAGAGCGCTCGCTTGGCATTCGAGAGGTAGAGGGAATGACGCCCTTATTCTACATATTAGAGGCTTTTGGAGCTTCCTTCTTGCGACTTAGCCCTCCCTGTGCTACCTGTCGAGGCTCACCGCTGCAGAAAAAGGTCTTCGTGTTGATTCCTGTTCATATATTCAGTCACAAAAAGCCTTCAGTGCCACTTGTCTCTCCTCGCTATGGGACTTGGACACACATGACAAGAATCTCCCATAAGTTGCGCATTGCTTTTACCCAGAGCAACGTGATGCAGGACATTTCACGATCAGAGACAATCAAGTTGTCACTTAAGATTCCACAAGTTCTTTTTGCTGTGTTACTTGCATTTTCAATAAACCAGTGTGGATATGTGTGAGAATTTGGGTTTTGCCTGTGTCCCACACACATTATGTGAAATGTATTGCAAAGATTATTGTTCACAAATCATAACGTGAGAAATGTATTTCAATGAATATTGTTCTTGAATTATGTCTAACCTTACCTGCGATAACAATCCCTGGCATGCTCCCCTAGAAAAAGTGTAGACTTCCAATCAGAGGTCTCACCGAGATTTGAACTCGGATCGCTGGATTCAGAGTCCAGAGTGCTAACCATAACACCATGAAACCCAACGTAAAGCTTTTTTCGTCATGCCGGATCCCGAGGAAAAGAGCGCACGGTCTTGTGAATGGAAGAGCTTCACTATGACTAGAGCAAAGCATTGGACAAAGGCACACTTGCCGAAACCCAGGATCGAACCAGGGACCTTTAGATATTCAGTCTAACGCTCTCCCAACTGAGCTATTTCGGCCACGATTGCAGATTTCTTGACTTGCGCTGGGTAGTGCGCGGACGAACCCTGGCGCTGAAGCCTTGAATTATGTAAAGAATGCTAGAGAAAAGCCTTTGGCCCGTACGGGGATCGAACCCGCGACCTTGGCGTTATTAGCACCACGCTCTAGCCAACTGAGCTAACCGGCCATGGGTATCCTACTTTCATGATCTGGATCACCATAGTGCCACCTTGAGTGTCCTCACAATACGAGGAACGGTTAAAGCAGGGCTCGTCCGCGATTTGAACCCGGGACCTCTCGCACCCAAAGCGAGAATCATGCCCGTAGACCAACGAGCCGAGAGGTGCGCTGCGATTGTAATTTCAAGGCTATTTGCAAAAAGCATTTTCCCCATGTGCCCCGTTTCATTGAGCCAAAGCAATGCGCGTCTTTTTCAGGTAATGCGCGGGAATTTGCTCAAATGGTAGAGCGCTCGCTTGGCATTCGAGAGGTAGAGGGAATGACGCCCTTATTCTCCATATTAGAGGCTTTTGGAGCTTCCTTCTTGCGACTTAGCCCTCCCTGTGCTACCTGTCGAGGCTCACCGCTGCAGAAAAAGGTCTTCGTGTTGATTCCTGTTCATATATTCAGTCACAAAAAGCCTTCAGTGCCCCTTGTCTCTCCTCGCTATGGCACTTGGACACACATGACAAGAATCTCCCATAAGGTGCGCATTGCTTTTACCCAGAGCAACGTGATGCAGGACATTTCACGATCAGAGACAATCAAGTTGTCACTTAAGATTCCACAAGTTCTTTTTGCTGTGTTACTTGCATTTTCAATAAACCAGTGTGGATATGTGTGAGAATTTGGGTTTTGCCTGTGTCCCACACACATTATGTGAAATGTATTGCAAAGATTATTGTTCACAAATCATAACGTGAGAAATGTATTTCAATAAACATTGTTCTTGAATTATGTCTAACCTTACCTGCGATAACAATCCCTGGCATGCTCCCCTAGAAAAAGTGTAGACTTCCAATCAGAGGTCTCACCGAGATTTGAACTCGGATCGCTGGATTCAGAGTCCAGAGTGCTAACCATAACACCATGAAACCCAACGTAAAGCTTTTTTCGTCATGCCGGATCCCGAGGAAAAGAGCGCACGGTCTTGTGAATGGAAGAGCTTCACTATGACTAGAGCAAAGCATTGGACAAAGGCACGCTTGCCGAAACCCAGGATCGAACCAGGGACCTTTAGATATTCAGTCTAACGCTCTCCCAACTGAGCTATTTCGGCCACGATTGCAGATTTCTTGACTTGCGCTGGGTAGTGCGCGGACGAACCCTGGCGCTGAAGCCTTGAATTATGTAAAGAATGCTAGAGAAAAGCCTTTGGCCCGTACGGGGATCGAACCCGCGACCTTGGCGTTATTAGCACCACGCTCTAGCCAACTGAGCTAACCGGCCATGGGTATCCTACTTTCATGATCTGGATCACCATAGTGCCACCTTGAGTGTCCTCACAATACGAGGAACGGTTAAAGCAGGGCTCGTCCGCGATTTGAACCCGGGACCTCTCGCACCCAAAGCGAGAATCATGCCCGTAGACCAACGAGCCGAGAGGTGCGCTGCGATTGTAATTTCAAGGCTATTTGCAAAAAGCATTTTCCCCATGTGCCCCGTTTCATTGAGCCAAAGCAATGCGCGTCTTTTTCAGGTAATGCGCGGGAATTTGCTCAAATGGTAGAGCGCTCGCTTGGCATTCGAGAGGTAGAGGGAATGACGCCCTTATTCTCCATATTAGAGGCTTTTGGAGCTTCCTTCTTGCGACTTAGCCCTCCCTGTGCTACCTGTCGAGGCTCACCGCTGCAGAAAAAGGTCTTCGTGTTGATTCCTGTTCATATATTCAGTCACAAAAAGCCTTCAGTGCCCCTTGTCTCTCCTCGCTATGGCACTTGGACACACATGACAAGAATCTCCCATAAGGTGCGCATTGCTTTTACCCAGAGCAACGTGATGCAGGACATTTCACGATCAGAGACAATCAAGTTGTCACTTAAGATTCCACAAGTTCTTTTTGCTGTGTTACTTGCATTTTCAATAAACCAGTGTGGATATGTGTGAGAATTTGGGTTTTGCCTGTGTCCCACACACATTATGTGAAATGTATTGCAAAGATTATTGTTCACAAATCATAACGTGAGAAATGTATTTCAATAAACATTGTTCTTGAATTATGTCTAACCTTACCTGCGATAACAATCCCTGGCATGCTCCCCTAGAAAAAGTGTAGACTTCCAATCAGAGGTCTCACCGAGATTTGAACTCGGATCGCTGGATTCAGAGTCCAGAGTGCTAACCATTACACCATGAAACCCAATGCGAAGCTGTTTTCGACATGCCAGATCCTGAAGAAAAGAGCGCACGGTCTTGTGAATGCAAGAGCTCCACTATGAATAGAGCAAAGCATTGGACAAAGGCACGCTTGCCGTAACCCGGGATCGAACCAGGGACCTTTAGATCTTCAGTCTAACGCTCTCCCAACTGAGCTATTTCGGCCACGATTGCAGATTTCTTGACTTGCGCTGGGTAGTGCGCGGACGAACCCTGGCGCTGAAGCCTTGAATTATGTAAAGAATGCTAGAGAAAAGCCTTTGGCCCGTACGGGGATCGAACCCGCGACCTTGGCGTTATTAGCACCACGCTCTAGCCAACTGAGCTAACCGGCCATGGGTCTCCTGCTTTCATGATCTGGATCGCGATAGTGCCACCTTGAGTGTCCTCACAATACGAGGAACGCTTAAAGCAGGGCTCGTCCGCGCTTTGAACCCGGGACCTCTCGCACCCAAAGCGAGAATCATGCCCGTAGACCAACGAGCCGAGAGGTGTGCTGCGATTGTAATTTCAAGGCTATTTGCAAAAAGCATTTTCCCCATGTGCCCCGTTTCATTGAGCCAAAGCAATGCACGTCTTTTTCAGATAATGCGCGGGAATTTGCTCAAATGGTAGAGCGCTCGCTTGGCATTCGAGAGGTAGAGGGAATGACGACCTTATTCTCCATATATGAGGCTTTTGGAGCTTCCTTCTTGCGACTTAGCCCTCCCTGTGCTACCTGTCGAGGTTCACCGCTGTAGAAAAAGGTCTTCGTGTTGATTCCTGTTCATATATTCAGTCACAAAAAGCCTTCAGTGCCCCTTGTCTCTCCTCGCTATGGCACTTGGACACACATGACAAGAATCTCCCATAAGGTGCGCATTGCTTTTACCCAGAGCAACGTGATGCAGGACATTTCACGATCAGAGACAATCAAGTTGTCACTTAAGATTCCACAAGTTGTTTTTTGCTGTGTTACTTGCATTTTCAATAAACCAGTGTGGATATGTGTGAGAATTTGGGTTTTGCCTGTGTACCACACACATTATGTGAAATGTATTGCAAAGATTATTGTTCACAAATCATAACGTGAGAAATGTATTTCAATGAATATTGTTCTTGAATTATGTCTAACCTTATCTGCGATAACAATCCCTGGCATGCTCCCCTCGAAAAAGTGTGGAGTTCCAATGAGAGGTCTCACCGAGATTTGAACTCGGATCGCTGGATTCAGAGTCCAGAGTGCTAACCATTACACCATGAAACCCAATGTGAAGCTGTTTTCGACATGCCAGATCCTGAAGAAAAGAGCGCACGGTCTTGTGAATGGAAGAGCTTCACTATGACTAGAGCAAAGCATTGGACAAAGGCACGCTTGCCGAAACCCAGGATCGAACCAGGGACCTTTAGATATTCAGTCTAACGCTCTCCCAACTGAGCTATTTCGGCCACGATTGCAGATTTCTTGACTTGCGCTGGGTAGTGCGCGGACGAACCCTGGCGCTGAAGCCTTGAATTATGTAAAGAATGCTAGAGAAAAGCCTTTGGCCCGTACGGGGATCGAACCCGCGACCTTGGCGTTATTAGCACCACGCTCTAGCCAACTGAGCTAACCGGCCATGGGTATCCTACTTTCATGATCTGGATCACCATAGTGCCACCTTGAGTGTCCTCGCAATACGAGGAACGGTTAAAGCAGGGCTCGTCCGCGATTTGAACCCGGGACCTCTCGCACCCAAAGCGAGAATCATGCCCGTAGACCAACGAGCCGAGAGGTGCGCTGCGATTGTAATTTCAAGGCTATTTGCAAAAAGCATTTTCCCCATGTGCCCCGTTTCATTGAGCCAAAGCAATGCGCGTCTTTTTCAGGTAATGCGCGGGAATTTGCTCAAATGGTAGAGCGCTCGCTTGGCATTCGAGAGGTAGAGGGAATGACGCCCTTATTCTCCATATTAGAGGCTTTTGGAGCTTCCTTCTTGCGACTTAGCCCTCCCTGTGCTACCTGTCGAGGCTCACCGCTGCAGAAAAAGGTCTTCGTGTTGATTCCTGTTCATATATTCAGTCACAAAAAGCCTTCAGTGCCCCTTGTC
The DNA here is from genome assembly GCF_015846415.1 of Triplophysa dalaica. Classification (NCBI taxonomy): domain Eukaryota; kingdom Metazoa; phylum Chordata; class Actinopteri; order Cypriniformes; family Nemacheilidae; genus Triplophysa; species Triplophysa dalaica. Next base: position 16,066,224 of record NC_079546.1, on the reverse strand, counting down.
TCTCCTCGCTATGGCACTTGGACACACATGACAAGAATCTCCCATAAGGTGCGCATTGCTTTTACCCAGAGCAACGTGATGCAGGACATTTCACGATCAGAGACAATCAAGTTGTCACTTAAGATTCCACAAGTTCTTTTTGCTGTGTTACTTGCATTTTCAATAAACCAGTGTGGATATGTGTGAGAATTTGGGTTTTGCCTGTGTCCCACACACATTATGTGAAATGTATTGCAAAGATTATTGTTCACAAATCATAACGTGAGAAATGTATTTCAATAAACATTGTTCTTGAATTATGTCTAACCTTACCTGCGATAACAATCCCTGGCATGCTCCCCTAGAAAAAGTGTAGACTTCCAATCAGAGGTCTCACCGAGATTTGAACTCGGATCGCTGGATTCAGAGTCCAGAGTGCTAACCATTACACCATGAAACCCAATGCGAAGCTGTTTTCGACATGCCAGATCCTGAAGAAAAGAGCGCACGGTCTTGTGAATGCAAGAGCTCCACTATGAATAGAGCAAAGCATTGGACAAAGGCACGCTTGCCGTAACCCGGGATCGAACCAGGGACCTTTAGATCTTCAGTCTAACGCTCTCCCAACTGAGCTATTTCGGCCACGATTGCAGATTTCTTGACTTGCGCTGGGTAGTGCGCGGACGAACCCTGGCGCTGAAGCCTTGAATTATGTAAAGAATGCTAGAGAAAAGCCTTTGGCCCGTACGGGGATCGAACCCGCGACCTTGGCGTTATTAGCACCACGCTCTAGCCAACTGAGCTAACCGGCCATGGGTCTCCTGCTTTCATGATCTGGATCGCGATAGTGCCACCTTGAGTGTCCTCACAATACGAGGAACGCTTAAAGCAGGGCTCGTCCGCGCTTTGAACCCGGGACCTCTCGCACCCAAAGCGAGAATCATGCCCGTAGACCAACGAGCCGAGAGGTGTGCTGCGATTGTAATTTCAAGGCTATTTGCAAAAAGCATTTTCCCCATGTGCCCCGTTTCATTGAGCCAAAGCAATGCACGTCTTTTTCAGATAATGCGCGGGAATTTGCTCAAATGGTAGAGCGCTCGCTTGGCATTCGAGAGGTAGAGGGAATGACGACCTTATTCTCCATATATGAGGCTTTTGGAGCTTCCTTCTTGCGACTTAGCCCTCCCTGTGCTACCTGTCGAGGTTCACCGCTGTAGAAAAAGGTCTTCGTGTTGATTCCTGTTCATATATTCAGTCACAAAAAGCCTTCAGTGCCCCTTGTCTCTCCTCGCTATGGCACTTGGACACACATGACAAGAATCTCCCATAAGGTGCGCATTGCTTTTACCCAGAGCAACGTGATGCAGGACATTTCACGATCAGAGACAATCAAGTTGTCACTTAAGATTCCACAAGTTGTTTTTTGCTGTGTTACTTGCATTTTCAATAAACCAGTGTGGATATGTGTGAGAATTTGGGTTTTGCCTGTGTACCACACACATTATGTGAAATGTATTGCAAAGATTATTGTTCACAAATCATAACGTGAGAAATGTATTTCAATGAATATTGTTCTTGAATTATGTCTAACCTTATCTGCGATAACAATCCCTGGCATGCTCCCCTCGAAAAAGTGTGGAGTTCCAATGAGAGGTCTCACCGAGATTTGAACTCGGATCGCTGGATTCAGAGTCCAGAGTGCTAACCATTACACCATGAAACCCAATGTGAAGCTGTTTTCGACATGCCAGATCCTGAAGAAAAGAGCGCACGGTCTTGTGAATGGAAGAGCTTCACTATGACTAGAGCAAAGCATTGGACAAAGGCACGCTTGCCGAAACCCAGGATCGAACCAGGGACCTTTAGATATTCAGTCTAACGCTCTCCCAACTGAGCTATTTCGGCCACGATTGCAGATTTCTTGACTTGCGCTGGGTAGTGCGCGGACGAACCCTGGCGCTGAAGCCTTGAATTATGTAAAGAATGCTAGAGAAAAGCCTTTGGCCCGTACGGGGATCGAACCCGCGACCTTGGCGTTATTAGCACCACGCTCTAGCCAACTGAGCTAACCGGCCATGGGTATCCTACTTTCATGATCTGGATCACCATAGTGCCACCTTGAGTGTCCTCGCAATACGAGGAACGGTTAAAGCAGGGCTCGTCCGCGATTTGAACCCGGGACCTCTCGCACCCAAAGCGAGAATCATGCCCGTAGACCAACGAGCCGAGAGGTGCGCTGCGATTGTAATTTCAAGGCTATTTGCAAAAAGCATTTTCCCCATGTGCCCCGTTTCATTGAGCCAAAGCAATGCGCGTCTTTTTCAGGTAATGCGCGGGAATTTGCTCAAATGGTAGAGCGCTCGCTTGGCATTCGAGAGGTAGAGGGAATGACGCCCTTATTCTCCATATTAGAGGCTTTTGGAGCTTCCTTCTTGCGACTTAGCCCTCCCTGTGCTACCTGTCGAGGCTCACCGCTGCAGAAAAAGGTCTTCGTGTTGATTCCTGTTCATATATTCAGTCACAAAAAGCCTTCAGTGCCCCTTGTCTCTCCTCGCTATGGCACTTGGACACACATGACAAGAATCTCCCATAAGGTGCGCATTGCTTTTACCCAGAGCAACGTGATGCAGGACATTTCACGATCAGAGACAATCAAGTTGTCACTTAAGATTCCACAAGTTCTTTTTGCTGTGTTACTTGCATTTTCAATAAACCAGTGTGGATATGTGTGAGAATTTGGGTTTTGCCTGTGTCCCACACACATTATGTGAAATGTATTGCAAAGATTATTGTTCACAAATCATAACGTGAGAAATGTATTTCAATGAACATTGTTCTTGAATTATGTCTAACCTTACCTGCGATAACAATCCCTGGCATGCTCCCCTAGAAAAAGGGTAGACTTCCAATCAGAGGTCTCACCGAGATTTGAACTCGGATCGATGGATTCAGAGTCCAGAGTGCTAACCATTACACCATGAAACCCAATGCGAAGCTGTTTTCGACATGCCAGATCCTGAAGAAAAGAGCGCACGGTCTTGTGAATGCAAGAGCTCCACTATGAATAGAGCAAAGCATTGGACAAAGGCACGCTTGCCGAAACCCAGGATCGAACCAGGGACCTTTAGATCTTCAGTCTAACGCTCTCCCAACTGAGCTATTTCGGCCACGATTGCAGATTTCTTGACTTGAGCTGGGTAGTGCGCGGACGAACCCTGGCGCTGAAGCCTTGAATTATGTAAAGAATGCTAGAGAAAAGCCTTTGGCCCGTACGGGGATCGAACCCGCGACCTTGGCGTTATTAGCACCACGCTCTAGCCAACTGAGCTAACCGGCCATGGGTCTCCTGCTTTCATGATCTGGATCGCGATAGTGCCACCTTGAGTGTCCTCACAATACGAGGAACGCTTAAAGCAGGGCTCGTCCGCGCTTTGAACCCGGGACCTCTCGCACCCAAAGCGAGAATCATGCCCGTAGACCAACGAGCCGAGAGGTGTGCTGCGATTGTAATTTCAAGGCTATTTGCAAAAAGCATTTTCCCCATGTGCCCCGTTTCATTGAGCCAAAGCAATGCGCGTCTTTTTCAGATAATGCGCGGGAATTTGCTCAAATGGTAGAGCGCTCGCTTGGCATTCGAGAGGTAGAGGGAATGACGACCTTATTCTCCATATATGAGGCTTTTGGAGCTTCCTTCTTGCGACTTAGCCCTCCCTGTGCTACCTGTCGAGGTTCACCGCTGTAGAAAAAGGTCTTCGTGTTGATTCCTGTTCATATATTCAGTCACAAAAAGCCTTCAGTGCCCCTTGTCTCTCCTCGCTATGGCACTTGGACACACATGACAAGAATCTCCCATAAGGTGCGCATTGCTTTTACCCAGAGCAACGTGATGCAGGACATTTCACGATCAGAGACAATCAAGTTGTCACTTAAGATTCCACAAGTTTTTTTTGCTGTGTTACTTGCATTTTCAATAAACCAGTGTGGATATGTGTGAGAATTTGGGTTTTGCCTGTGTCCCACACACATTATGTGAAATGTATTGCAAAGATTATTGTTCACAAATCATAACGTGAGAAATGTATTTCAATGAATATTGTTCTTGAATTATGTCTAACCTTACCTGCGATAACAATCCCTGGCATGCTCCCCTAGAAAAAGTGTAGACTTCCAATCAGAGGTCTCACCGAGATTTGAACTCGGATCGCTGGATTCAGAGTCCAGAGTGCTAACCATAACACCATGAAACCCAACGTAAAGCTTTTTTCGTCATGCCGGATCCCGAGGAAAAGAGCGCACGGTCTTGTGAATGGAAGAGCTTCACTATGACTAGAGCAAAGCATTGGACAAAGGCACGCTTGCCGAAACCCGGGATCGAACCAGGGACCTTTAGATCTTCAGTCTAACGCTCTCCCAACTGAGCTATTTCGGCCACGATTGCAGATTTCTTGACTTGCGCTGGGTAGTGCGCGGACGAACCCTGGCGCTGAAGCCTTGAATTATGTAAAGAATGCTAGAGAAAAGCCTTTGGCCCGTACGGGGATCGAACCCGCGACCTTGGCGTTATTAGCACCACGCTCTAGCCAACTGAGCTAACCGGCCATGGGTCTCCTGCTTTCATGATCTGGATCGCGATAGTGCCACCTTGAGTGTCCTCACAATACGAGGAACGCTTAAAGCAGGGCTCGTCCGCGCTTTGAACCCGGGACCTCTCGCACCCAAAGCGAGAATCATGCCCGTAGACCAACGAGCCGAGAGGTGTGCTGCGATTGTAATTTCAAGGCTATTTGCAAAAAGCATTTTCCCCATGTGCCCCGTTTCATTGAGCCAAAGCAATGCGCGTCTTTTTCAGATAATGCGCGGGAATTTGCTCAAATGGTAGAGCGCTCGCTTGGCATTCGAGAGGTAGAGGGAATGACGACCTTATTCTCCATATATGAGGCTTTTGGAGCTTCCTTCTTGCGACTTAGCCCTCCCTGTGCTACCTGTCGAGGTTCACCGCTGTAGAAAAAGGTCTTCGTGTTGATTCCTGTTCATATATTCAGTCACAAAAAGCCTTCAGTGCCCCTTGTCTCTCCTCGCTATGGCACTTGGACACACATGACAAGAATCTCCCATAAGGTGCGCATTGCTTTTACCCAGAGCAACGTGATGCAGGACATTTCACGATCAGAGACAATCAAGTTGTCACTTAAGATTCCACAAGTTGTTTTTTGCTGTGTTACTTGCATTTTCAATAAACCAGTGTGGATATGTGTGAGAATTTGGGTTTTGCCTGTGTACCACACACATTATGTGAAATGTATTGCAAAGATTATTGTTCACAAATCATAACGTGAGAAATGTATTTCAATGAATATTGTTCTTGAATTATGTCTAACCTTACCTGCGATAACAATCCCTGGCATGCTCCCCTCGAAAAAGTGTGGAGTTCCAATGAGAGGTCTCACCGAGATTTGAACTCGGATCGCTGGATTCAGAGTCCAGAGTGCTAACCATTACACCATGAAACCCAATGTGAAGCTGTTTTCGACATGCCAGATCCTGAAGAAAAGAGCGCACGGTCTTGTGAATGGAAGAGCTTCACTATGACTAGAGCAAAGCATTGGACAAAGGCACGCTTGCCGAAACCCAGGATCGAACCAGGGACCTTTAGATATTCAGTCTAACGCTCTCCCAACTGAGCTATTTCGGCCACGATTGCAGATTTCTTGACTTGCGCTGGGTAGTGCGCGGACGAACCCTGGCGCTGAAGCCTTGAATTATGTAAAGAATGCTAGAGAAAAGCCTTTGGCCCGTACGGGGATCGAACCCGCGACCTTGGCGTTATTAGCACCACGCTCTAGCCAACTGAGCTAACCGGCCATGGGTATCCTACTTTCATGATCTGGATCACCATAGTGCCACCTTGAGTGTCCTCGCAATACGAGGAACGGTTAAAGCAGGGCTCGTCCGCGATTTGAACCCGGGACCTCTCGCACCCAAAGCGAGAATCATGCCCGTAGACCAACGAGCCGAGAGGTGCGCTGCGATTGTAATTTCAAGGCTATTTGCAAAAAGCATTTTCCCCATGTGCCCCGTTTCATTGAGCCAAAGCAATGCGCGTCTTTTTCAGGTAATGCGCGGGAATTTGCTCAAATGGTAGAGCGCTCGCTTGGCATTCGAGAGGTAGAGGGAATGACGCCCTTATTCTCCATATTAGAGGCTTTTGGAGCTTCCTTCTTGCGACTTAGCCCTCCCTGTGCTACCTGTCGAGGCTCACCGCTGCAGAAAAAGGTCTTCGTGTTGATTCCTGTTCATATATTCAGTCACAAAAAGCCTTCAGTGCCCCTTGTCTCTCCTCGCTATGGCACTTGGACACACATGACAAGAATCTCCCATAAGGTGCGCATTGCTTTTACCCAGAGCAACGTGATGCAGGACATTTCACGATCAGAGACAATCAAGTTGTCACTTAAGATTCCACAAGTTCTTTTTGCTGTGTTACTTGCATTTTCAATAAACCAGTGTGGATATGTGTGAGAATTTGGGTTTTGCCTGTGTCCCACACACATTATGTGAAATGTATTGCAAAGATTATTGTTCACAAATCATAACGTGAGAAATGTATTTCAATGAACATTGTTCTTGAATTATGTCTAACCTTACCTGCGATAACAATCCCTGGCATGCTCCCCTAGAAAAAGGGTAGACTTCCAATCAGAGGTCTCACCGAGATTTGAACTCGGATCGATGGATTCAGAGTCCAGAGTGCTAACCATTACACCATGAAACCCAATGCGAAGCTGTTTTCGACATGCCAGATCCTGAAGAAAAGAGCGCACGGTCTTGTGAATGCAAGAGCTCCACTATGAATAGAGCAAAGCATTGGACAAAGGCACGCTTGCCGAAACCCAGGATCGAACCAGGGACCTTTAGATCTTCAGTCTAACGCTCTCCCAACTGAGCTATTTCGGCCACGATTGCAGATTTCTTGACTTGAGCTGGGTAGTGCGCGGACGAACCCTGGCGCTGAAGCCTTGAATTATGTAAAGAATGCTAGAGAAAAGCCTTTGGCCCGTACGGGGATCGAACCCGCGACCTTGGCGTTATTAGCACCACGCTCTAGCCAACTGAGCTAACCGGCCATGGGTCTCCTGCTTTCATGATCTGGATCGCGATAGTGCCACCTTGAGTGTCCTCACAATACGAGGAACGCTTAAAGCAGGGCTCGTCCGCGCTTTGAACCCGGGACCTCTCGCACCCAAAGCGAGAATCATGCCCGTAGACCAACGAGCCGAGAGGTGTGCTGCGATTGTAATTTCAAGGCTATTTGCAAAAAGCATTTTCCCCATGTGCCCCGTTTCATTGAGCCAAAGCAATGCGCGTCTTTTTCAGATAATGCGCGGGAATTTGCTCAAATGGTAGAGCGCTCGCTTGGCATTCGAGAGGTAGAGGGAATGACGACCTTATTCTCCATATATGAGGCTTTTGGAGCTTCCTTCTTGCGACTTAGCCCTCCCTGTGCTACCTGTCGAGGTTCACCGCTGTAGAAAAAGGTCTTCGTGTTGATTCCTGTTCATATATTCAGTCACAAAAAGCCTTCAGTGCCCCTTGTCTCTCCTCGCTATGGCACTTGGACACACATGACAAGAATCTCCCATAAGGTGCGCATTGCTTTTACCCAGAGCAACGTGATGCAGGACATTTCACGATCAGAGACAATCAAGTTGTCACTTAAGATTCCACAAGTTTTTTTTGCTGTGTTACTTGCATTTTCAATAAACCAGTGTGGATATGTGTGAGAATTTGGGTTTTGCCTGTGTCCCACACACATTATGTGAAATGTATTGCAAAGATTATTGTTCACAAATCATAACGTGAGAAATGTATTTCAATGAATATTGTTCTTGAATTATGTCTAACCTTACCTGCGATAACAATCCCTGGCATGCTCCCCTAGAAAAAGTGTAGACTTCCAATCAGAGGTCTCACCGAGATTTGAACTCGGATCGCTGGATTCAGAGTCCAGAGTGCTAACCATAACACCATGAAACCCAACGTAAAGCTTTTTTCGTCATGCCGGATCCCGAGGAAAAGAGCGCACGGTCTTGTGAATGGAAGAGCTTCACTATGACTAGAGCAAAGCATTGGACAAAGGCACGCTTGCCGAAACCCGGGATCGAACCAGGGACCTTTAGATCTTCAGTCTAACGCTCTCCCAACTGAGCTATTTCGGCCACGATTGCAGATTTCTTGACTTGCGCTGGGTAGTGCGCGGACGAACCCTGGCGCTGAAGCCTTGAATTATGTAAAGAATGCTAGAGAAAAGCCTTTGGCCCGTACGGGGATCGAACCCGCGACCTTGGCGTTATTAGCACCACGCTCTAGCCAACTGAGCTAACCGGCCATGGGTCTCCTGCTTTCATGATCTGGATCGCGATAGTGCCACCTTGAGTGTCCTCACAATACGAGGAACGCTTAAAGCAGGGCTCGTCCGCGCTTTGAACCCGGGACCTCTCGCACCCAAAGCGAGAATCATGCCCGTAGACCAACGAGCCGAGAGGTGTGCTGCGATTGTAATTTCAAGGCTATTTGCAAAAAGCATTTTCCCCATGTGCCCCGTTTCATTGAGCCAAAGCAATGCGCGTCTTTTTCAGATAATGCGCGGGAATTTGCTCAAATGGTAGAGCGCTCGCTTGGCATTCGAGAGGTAGAGGGAATGACGCCCTTATTCTCCATATTAGAGGCTTTTGGAGCTTCCTTCTTGCGACTTAGCCCTCCCTGTGCTACCTGTCGAGGCTCACCGCTGCAGAAAAAGGTCTTCGTGTTGATTCCTGTTCATATATTCAGTCACAAAAAGCCTTCAGTGCCCCTTGTCTCTCCTCGCTATGGCACTTGGACACACATGACAAGAATCTCCCATAAGGTGCGCATTGCTTTTACCCAGAGCAACGTGATGCAGGACATTTCACGATCAGAGACAATCAAGTTGTCACTTAAGATTCCACAAGTTCTTTTTGCTGTGTTACTTGCATTTTCAATAAACCAGTGTGGATATGTGTGAGAATTTGGGTTTTGCCTGTGTCCCACACACATTATGTGAAATGTATTGCAAAGATTATTGTTCACAAATCATAACGTGAGAAATGTATTTCAATGAATATTGTTCTTGAATTATGTCTAACCTTACCTGCGATAACAATCCCTGGCATGCTCCCCTAGAAAAAGTGTAGACTTCCAATCTGAGGTCTCACAGAGATTTGAACTCGGATCGCTGGATTCAGAGTCCAGAATGCTAACCATTTCACCATGAAACCCAACGTAAAGGTGTTTTCGACATGCCGTATCCCGAGGAAAAGAGCGCACGGTCTTGTGAATGGAAGAGCTTCACTATGACTAGAGCAAAGCTTTGAAAATTAGTATGACGCTCATTTAGTTTTGCCACGCTTTTGCCCTTTAATTTTGAGTCAAAAATAGCGACGTGTCCAAGCATAATCCTCGACAACCGTCTCTGTGGCGCAATCGGTTAGCGTGTTCGGCTGTTAACCAAACCTATGGTGGTTCAAGCCCATCCAGCAGCAGTTTTCTGACCCCAAAGTGCTGAGGCCCGCCAGTGGAGCTTACTCAACAGAGTCTTACTCTAAAACAATACGGCTTTGCAAACACACTGAAGGAAAAGAAGCCTTTGGCTTCTCACGCTGAGAGTTAAACCCGGGCCGCTTGGGTGAAACCAGGAGTCCTGACTGCTGGACCATGCCTGACACCTCAGCAAGCGCAATACGGACTGCAACTGTTTCCAAGAGATTAAGAATCGGAGTAGCGATCCCACATTTTCAATGCAAGTCGGAAAGACTTTCCATTTCTCTGCACGTCTACTAGCAGTGAACAACAGAAAGAAGAACTACGATTTGAGAAGTATAATCCTCGCTAGTAGGTTGGACAGTATCTCCGCATGTCAGAAATGATGAGGAGGCTCCTCCCAGACCGAGCTGAGCTGTCCTGGTTTGTGTCGGTGCGTGCCAAGTTCTTCTTCCAAGCCTCCTCCAAAATGATTCCCCGACGGGGAGTTAAGCCTTTTCTTTGCCACTGTCCAATAGCTTGGATGAGCTGGGTTTAAACATTCTAAAGAACAGCTGAAGAAGTGCTTGGCGCGGCTCTTTTTGAACAAATTGCAGTGTTCGCCCGATAGAAGGCGTTCGCCATCAACACAGTTTCAAAGTGAGCGAGAAGCAGTTCCTTCAAGCCCCCCCCCCAAAAGTTGCCTCGACCCGGATTCACTGAGGCCACAACTCAGAGTATTAACCAACCACACGATAAAGGCGAGCCCAACAGACGGCTGTACAGGGCTCGACCCGAGATTGAGTATGCTCTTTCGTCTCTAGAGATACTAATCAGCACCAGAGCTAAATGCACCGCAAACATAGTCGGCAGGATTCTAACCTGCGCGGAGAGACCCCAATGGATTTTTAGTCCATCGCCTTAACCACTCGGCCAGGGCAAAATGGACTGCTACAAGGGGAAAAGAGAGAGGGAAAGGGGGAGCAGAAAGAAAGAAACAAAATCACTATATTATAATTCTTTGAACACTCACCAAGGATTTAAGTAACGGGTTTGTTTGATTTTTGACTATACAATTTATAATAAAAACTTAAAATACTTATCTGATAAACACACCACAGACTCTATTCAAGACTTGCACCTGGAATCTTCCACCCATAAGGATGTGGTGTCTTTTCTTCTACAAACACTGCAAATTACAATTTATAATAAAAACTTAACATACTGATCTAACAAACACACCACACACTCTATTCAAGACTTGCACTTGGAATCTTCCACCCAATGGATGGATGTGTTTCTATTACACCACAAGAGTTGTGTCTTTTTTTCTACAAACACTGCAAAATAACACAGCAAGTAAATACAAAATGTTCACAATACACGTAGCACAATATTCATAACTGCAATATATAAAAGAAATAAAAAAATCAAAGACCTTGTACATCATCCCTCCACTGTGCAATCGAGAGGCCTGAGGCTGGACAATACCACCGGCCCTTCAACTGAGTGTGGCCAGTTCTCTTACTTTGTGCCAGCCCACACTGCTTGCAGATATAGTGATAAATATCCTTTGTAAGCTGTTTCCATGGTGGTTCAACTCTAGCCACTCGCTACTCATCCTCTTGGGCAGCTTTCTGCCTTCTCATTATGCGCTGCCTGGGTTGAATAGAGGGACAAGTTTGTGGTGGCAGATTATCAGGCACCTGGAACTGAGGAGGTGACCGGAACTGGGAAGGAGTCTGGAATTGGGGAGGGGTCTGGAATTGGGGATTGGGCATAAAATGGTTAGATTGAGACACTGGCAGATCTGGTGGGTAGCTGGGAAAGGGTGGGTAGATGGGAAAGGGTAGGTAGCTGGGAAACGGTGGGGAATACCCTGTTCACTCCAAAGTCAAAATTCCATGGCTTTGCCCTTTGAAGGTAGTGGGGCATAAGAACGATGACTATATTTGGAATGTTGCCTGTGACGGTTCGGTACGAATTCATGTACCTTAACACCCCTTACTGTGATTGTATAAAGTACTGCATAAAAGAAAACTCACCACGAGGAGACAGTAGTTGTGTTTATTGGGACCAGAACCAGGTTAGTCTGTCCTAGAACCGCTCTGCTGTCCTCCAGAAGCTGTTTTAAGTGGCTGTACACTGCCACCATAGATTGTGGTATTGGCAGAGTCTTACCCTGTGTGTCCCTAGGCCTTTTCCGTGCTTGCTGACACACTTTTAAAAGCCGTAGGCAAGCACATTCACATACCCTGTGCACTTCAGAGCTCTGAGCTGCCTGACCATGAGTCATGAACAGTCTATGGAAAAGAGGGATGATATGATCTGGACTGTATACTGGGTTTATAAACTAGTTAATATCCAAATAGTCAAATTACCTCTCTGATGCACGCTGTCCTGGAGCAGAGCAACTCCGCTTCCTGAACGCTCTCCAAGGTCCTGGCAAAGATTTCTTCTTAACTCTCTGGCAATATTTTGATGGAATCTTGTCCATGGCATCCAGAGCTATGTTCAGCTGGACTATGTTGGCCTCTTCCTGTGATGATATGGCAGTGATCATTTTGTTTAGGCCAACCAGGTAGGCTGGCAGGACATCAACTGCCTCCCATCCAATGACACCTCTGGAATCACGCTGTTTACTCTGAAAATTGAGAAAAAAATTCAACCACAATCCAATAAATATAAACAGTGTTGTAGTAATTATTTTGCATTGAACATTCATCTATTTTAATTTACAAACAGTTGAAAATAGGTGTTTTGCACTGCACCAGATACATTTTTTTTAAGTAAAAGATAGAACAGGATAGCAACACTACCTGGCCTGATGACATCGAATGTCCTGAGTGTTGAGGCCCCCACCACAGATACATTTTCTTTTGCCCATGACATGTTCCACCTTGAGGCCCCCTCTAACATGTACATTTGTGTGTGCATGGCATTGCATCTCCATCCTAAGAATAAAAATTCACAGATTCAGTCAGCAATTATTTTAAACTGTGGACATACAAATTTAATGACTGTTATAGAACAGTAAAAGTAAATTTCAGGAAAACAAGCCAAATCCAGTTAGTACCCAAGTTTCAACTTCTATAATGCTGACAACAATAGCAATCTTTTGAACAAAATCTATCTAAAAATCTATCTATATCTATAAAACACACTGCAATTTAAAATTTAGAATTTACCAGGAATGAATGCACACTGGTGGCGGTGAAAACACTCCAGCGAGGATGACTCCCTGCCACACCTAAGCACGTATCGGACTTTGCCACCTTTCTGGAGTGTCCCCGTCTTTGTGTACATCTCTACATGTTGAGGGTCCTGGATGCACTCAAGGTGTTTTTGTTGCATCTTCCAGACGTGGTGCGTGCTGTCAGAGTTAATCAGGCAAAGCCCTGTAGTGTAAGTTAGCTCCCACACTGACTCAAGAAGCCCTGAAATTATGGTCCGGACCTCCTCAGCTTTGCACGTCCGTCTCCTACAGTGCTTTGCCAGTGTTACGACCACCCCCTGCCTACCTTAGGTTTTTCTTTTCTCGCCAGTGCACGGGCAGGATTGGAATTAAGTGACTTGATTGAACAATTAGTTGCACCTGAGTTTTGGATGTGGGAATACCTTTTGTCATAATAAAGAGTGTGGAGTAGCTCTCTTTATGAGAGAACGTTTTTATCTGCCCTCTCAGATATTTTTCTTTTCTTTAATGTTATGTGTTATGAGAACTCAATGGTCGAACCCAATTGCAGGCAGGAGATGGCAGACACAGAACGAGATGATGGTGAAGGGTTTAACAATATTTATTAAACACAAGACTACACAAACAGGCAAAATAAAACCCACAAGGGGGAAAACAAGACAGGATAAACAATAATTTTAAGAAGGACACTGACTAACTAAAACTAAGAAAACTAAAACTTGAACAACACTAACATAAACTAAACTAGACTTACTACACGGAGGGAACAGGACTTGGTTGACAAGGGAACAGGATACAGCTACACGAACAGGAATATCTTAGACAGCGCACAAGCACAAGCACAAGCACAAGCACAAGCACAAGCACAAGCACAAGCACAAGCACAAGCACAAGCACAAGCACAAGCACAAGCACAAGCACAAGCACAAGCACAAGCACAAGCACAAGCACAAGCACAAGCACAAGCACAAGCACAAGCACAAGCAAGGTAACACTTACAATGAACGCGCACAGGACAATCAAACATGAGGATGTTTTATAGGAGAGAAGACAAGAGGGAACAGGTGCAAGGGATTACACTCAAGGAAAGCTAATTAACACAAACTAGGAAACAGGAGGGTAGGAACAATGACAAGACAAGAGAGAGATGAAATCGTCTCTCTCTGTGACGGGTGCGTAGCTCACCTCACATGGTTAACTACCATAGTTTGAATTAGTTATTTTGAAGTTTAATTCAATATGGTTTACTTTATTTAAATCCTCTTAATATAATAAACACAGGACAAGTTGACAGGTTAACAGTTTAATTCATCCGCATGAATAGGGACAAGGTAGGCATAATGTTTCATTAAAACTGTTGACATGTATGTCTGTAGGGGTGTAAACATTTAATAGGCCTATGATAATATGTCCACATAAGCTATGTTATAATTACAAGCCACCGACCATCATCGTTGTTGAATCAGATATTACTACAGAATTTACTAACATTAGTATCATGCACAGTATTCGAAATTGCGACCATTGTACTTCCTTATGCTCCCAAAACCTGTAACCCATTTAACCTCAAATATATTTGGGAGCATTTGTGCGAGTGCCATTCTGTTATGATGTGACGTGTCTTCATTAACGTTACTGTACAGAGCGTTTAATATATGCGCTGCAGTGATCGGTGTAAATCAGGGATAAGATTAGAATCACACAACAATATCAATCAATGAGGGGTGTCGTTATCTGGCAAGGTCCAAATTCAGCACAACACAGGCCAGGTGGTCTGTCGAATTGTCCTACCCTGTCAGATTTTCCTACCGCAGGGCAAATTTAGCCTATCTAAACCACATCGACAAAATAAACATCTAGGATGATTTTACAATGCAAAATACACTGTCAGACAGTTCTACCAGTTTAAAATGAACACACAAATAAATATGCATCGTAAATAGCTTGTCAGATTATCCTACCAGCATAAAATAAACATGTAGGATTAATTTACAGTGCAATACCCTATCAAATTGTACTACCAGTACTAAATAAATATGTAGAATCATATAACAATGAAAATAAACAATCAGATTCACGTAACAGTATAAAATAAAAAAGTAGGATGATTTTCTAGAGCATAAACATACGTAACATTGATGTGCGCATGCCTGGAAAGATGATCTGACGGGTAGAATGAATTTTCAGGACACCGGCCATTTAGACGGACGTGTTAGGCTGCTCGCGGTCGTCTCGCGTTTATGACTGTCCTGATTTTTATTCAATCCGAGCGCAGATATTGACTTGTATTACTCGTATGATACTCGTCACTCGGCAAAAGTGCTTTATCCGTACCGGATACTCGTTTCAGCCGAGTATCCGGCTCAACTCTAGTATTTACCATATTAGCTGGTTAGATTAACTATAGGCCTAACCTGTATGTTAATACTGAACCCCATTATAGAACAAACATGGCATGATAAAGAGGTGCAACTTTTACTGTTAACATACACAGTGAATAAATTTAAACTGTGTTTATTGACATATTATGAGATAGATCTTCTCGTAATTTTCAGATTGGCAAGTCTGTGCTCTCTGTCATGACTGATGAGCAAATGACAACGTATATTAATTCATATGGGGATCGACTGGCTGTCTACTCCTTCTGTCAACAGACAGCGGCCTCTTCTGATAAAGAATCGTTGCTACAGAAACTGAGAGAAAAAATTGAAGCAAGGAAACTGGGATCATAGTCAGCTAAAACTTTGCATGGTAAAACATGTGTCTTCCCTGATGTGCAGAATTTAATGGCACGACAACAAAATATTTCTGCAGAAAATAACACAAGAAAAATTGAAATTGGATGGCTTCACTTCGGATGTAATGGATACCAACAAGTGAGGACCAATAATGGTGGTGGCACTAGACACATGACGGACCAAAAAAAGACAACTGTTTCACAAATCATGGAAATGGTAAAGAACCTTTTTTCCCAAATGGAGAGTCACCAAAACGTTCAGAAGCAGATTTCACTTTTCAAGTTTGTGATTTCAAAAGAAAAAAAACTCCATTGGATACCACTGTTGGAAATCTGTATGAAGAAACCAAACTGAAGTTGTTGAGATTTTACATTTGCACTAAACAAGAGGTGTGTCTCACAGATGTAGAATCTTTATCTGATGAAGAGGAAAGCAATGAACACTCATTACTAATGGACAGATTAGAGAGTGAAACTGAGGTTGCTGCTGCAAAACTGTCATTGCATGGACGTGACAGTGATTCTGACGATTCAAGAACACAATTTTTGGATGACAGACTATCCTCTGACAGAGGCAACAAGAGTAAGGTAAGTAAAATCAGAAAGACTTTGACATTTACACTTTAAAAAACAGTGTTAAAACACATTTTGTGTTCAGTTAAGGTTGAGGCCAACACATTTAATAATTTAATTTAGAATGGCTCTGGAGTCAATCATTAAATGTTATATTGGATGATTTTCAGAAAAAATTAAGAACAAGAGCAGAGATAACAAGGGGAATAGAAGATGTTGCACAGACTGATTTAACCTCCACAAAAGTCTCTTCACAAGAAACCCAAAGAACACACGTCGTCCAAAGACTTACAAGCAGCTCAAGTGACGATGAGACTATTGAATCGTGGAATCAAAGTACTCAGCAACCAAAAAGTCCACAGCCTTCAAATGAGCTCTGTGATATACCAAGAGGCTATGAATTGATTGACTTGACCAATCAGATTCCTCCACCACGCGACTTAGTTCAAACCCTTGAATATGACGATAAGGAAGACACAATTGAGTGGAATGAAGGGGATGAACTTGGACAAACAGATGAAGACCAGGCAGTTGTGATAACATGGAATCTGAATGAGGATGTCATACAGCTAATGTGATCCTAATGGACCAAATGTCTTGGTAGAGATGTGAAGCAGTAAATGGGAATTATAAAATAATAAATAATAAAACTGATTTACATGCTAATTATAATAGAAAATAACATTCATAGTTAACTTTTAAGGTCACAGTGCATCCACTGTCCTCAGCGTTGTGCTTCTTAGTAATCAATATAGGATTTTTTTACTTTTTTCATGTTTTTCTGACAGAGTGTCTAACTTTCATTTTCTGCATCTTTATTGATCCTCCAGAATGCAGAGATAATTGAAGCTGAAACTTCTGGTAAGTGTGGCAAAAATATGTTTTGTATGTGGATGCCAATTTAGATCATATAACCGTTCCTAAAATACCTGCAGTATGGATTCCAAATACCCAGAATTGCCTATTTTTTATAGCAGGCCGATAGGATCTCTAGCTTTCCCTCCACACACAACCATAGGCTATGCCGTGACTCCACCCCTAGACCAAGAATCATGACACATGCATCTCCCCCTCCACAGACACTTTTCTCTTCACCTAAACTATTTCTTTACATATAAAAATGTACACACATTTAATACACATTTAATCGCACCGCAAAAATGATCAGTATGGTATAATTAGCACCTACATTCGCTTTCACATTAAAACAGGAATGTCACTCAAACAAAGTTCTCTTGCGCCCCTATTTTTTTTTAATTTTCTGATAAAACAACATACCCAAATTTAAACACCTGCCGCTCTTAAACCATATGGTCTATATTCATAATTCTGGTATATTTTTAACTACATACTTTTTCATAATTTTGTTGCACAAGAGTCATAATATCTTAAAGTCTCAAAGAAACAAGGTAAAACATGGTAAAACATACATGGAAAGTGGATTCCGTTTACTTTGAATAAAGTTTACTTAGAGGAAAATGGATGAAAACTTGATGGTAAGAGTTCGAAACACAGTAAATATAAAATTGAATGTCTGATCATTGTTTGATTCAAATTTGAGGATGATAATCCCAAAAATGTAGCTTCTGTAACCTTTTTTCAAAGAAATCTTTGGGCGTCCTTTCAAAAAGGCCACTTGGAGACACCAAAGTGACACTAAGTAACCAAATGACATCAGGAGTCCACACTTCATACTACATTTTGTATATCAATTCACCACTACTTGGCCCACCAAGACAGACAAGAAAAAACTATTTCAGAACAACATTTGTACATTTTAACAAAACTCTTTATTTTGAACAATTATATATATATATATATATATATAATTATAACAAATATTTCAGAACATTTGTAATTGTAACAATTGTTTTTTACTCAAATAAAAAAACTATTGTTACAATTGTTTACTCAAGTACTCGACTATTGTTTGTTGTACTCTATTGTTTGTTGTACTCGACAATAGTAAACTATTGTTTACTCAAATACTCGACCATTACCGTCTCAAGAAGCAATTGCTTCTCTCTCTTTATTTTCCTCCCCGGAACTGGACGTTTTTGCAAGTCTCTGAAAACATTTTTGGAATAAGTATTAGTTTTGAATAAACTGAACACTGTAAAAATAAAAGAATCATTCAAACAATGATGGTTTATATTTTAACCGTCCCGTTTAGCAAAAAACACAGTGGCACCTCACATGTTGCACGCATCACTGGCGGCTTCTGATGGCAAAGTTTGCACTTTCGTCGTCCAGAAGTGGTGTTGTCCATGATGTGTTTTGGGTTGTGGCGACCAACATCAGAAGTCTCAGGGGCAGCAGTGCGTGATTTCAAGCCTGCAAGTTCCAGAACAAGCGTTTTACCTAAATGCTTTCTGTGTCAAGGGTTTTCGTTCCTTGCTCTGGCCAGATGCTGATGCAAAATGAAAGCGTTGAAAACAGCAATATCGACAAAGTGATAGAAGAATGTACGGTACCACTTCCGTGTCTTGTGGAGCACTTTGTAGTATCCAATGAGGGCATCAGACTGGTCCACTCCCCCAATGAACCTGTTGTAATCCAGCACTGCACCGGGAATAGGCACGTGCACTTGAGACCACTGCCCATCGTTAGCCTTCACCCTCCTTTTCACTCTGTCACCTTCATATGCTTTGTGGAATGTGGAGCACATCAGCACTTCCCGGGGTGTCTTTCCATTCCACAAACAGCAGCTCATCTTCTATAAGACATCTAATGGACCCTAGTGGAGTATTCCGTGGCAGTCGGTTTATGATGGTCTTTGGGAAACCGATCCTGTTCAGACGTATGGTGCCACATGCCCAAATCTTCTTAGAGAGGATGTCTCTGAAAAGCATGGGGCTGATATAAAAGTTGTCAACATACAACGTGTAACCAGACCGCAACCTTTTTTCATTCACAAGTGCCATAACAGACTCATAGCTCAGCCCATTCCGAGACTGCATTGTCTTGCCCTCATACACGAAGAACTCACAAGTATAGCCACACAGGGAGTCTGCCAAAACAAAAAGCTTGTAACCCCATTTGGTGGGTTTGTTCTTCATGTACTGCTTGAGTACAGACCTTGCCTTGGATGCCACCATCCTCTCATCTAGGGAGATATTTTGATGTGCATGAAAGAAAGTCTTGCAGGCATCCCTAATGTTGTTATAGAGAGGCTTGATCTTCCCCAAGTCGTCGTAGGCTGATGTACCCTTCCTCTCTTCATTTTCTTCATCATCCTGAGGATCGCTAAGATGAAGAGCAGATGTGATGGTCAGAAACTTCCTGCAGGACATGATCTGAGCAGGAAAGGGAAGACTGTATGTCGTTGACCTCCTCCAATAATCAGTCATTAAAGACCTTAACAAGACCCAGGTATACAACAAGCACCATGTAAGGCTTAAAATCTTCCCCCGAGATGTTATGCCATGGCTTGTCTCTTCCCTGATTCAGTTTAGCCCCAAAGGCATTCGTGTTTTGAATGAGGGTCTGCAGCACAGATGTTTAAAAGAACAGCTGAAACAACTGCAGTGCTGTGTATGATGCGGTTAACAGCAGCTGTGGCCCAGGAGTACGAGCAGGCCTAAACACAGGTTGGGGAGGCTCAATATCATCCTCATCCACGTTGTGCCATTTCTCCTGTGAGGTGCTGGGGGACACAGCATGCACTGACTGGCTCCATGTCCCTCTCCCCCCTCTCGCCCTCCCCCCTCTCGCCCGACCCCCCTCTCGCCCACCCCTCCTTTTACCTGTACCATTTCCAGCTGCAGAAGATGGAGATGCAGATGATGACGATGGCTGCCGCTCTGGACACCAGTCCTCATCTGTGTCATTTGAAGGCTTATTTGACAGCACAGTAACAACAACTAAAAAACTATTAGCAGCATTCAGTCAATATAAAAAACAATATTAGCAACATAAATAGCTTCAATATTACTGTTTGTCAAATACTTTACACTTATAATGCTCAGCATTATAAATGTTTTGTAAAACCAATACTTTTCCTACATATCTTCACATAATACAGATACAAGATAATAACACTTGATACAAGATAATGTACATGTCACAGATACAATAAACTCTTTGCATCTTACCCATTTATGAATAATATAATAACTTTATGAATTATACATAAACTGTCTAGAAGAAATAAACGCTTACTAATCTCGTCGCTACGTGGCTTGTTTATCATGTACATTTTCATTATCGAAACAGCTAACGTTATGACATGATGACACATACACTGCTAATCCATCATAAAAATGTATAAGCAATCGAGAAAATATGTTGTAACTTACCGATCTAACACGGGATCAAGTCCATCAACAAACATGTCGTCTTCCAGGGAATCGACGCTCGACCCCGAACTATCTCTGTCGGAGACCCATGTCTCTGCTTCCTTCTGCTGCTCTTCATCGCTGCTCCTCATTATCTTCTCCAAAGCACTTTCAACATCAAAATACATTGTCTGTGGTCGACGATCCATTGTTGAGAGGTTCAGGTGTAGACTTTGGAGAAATCCGTTCACTAAAATGTGCTTCGTACAGCGAAGCGATGCTGTTCTCTGTAGAAGATATTAGAATACTTGAAAGGCCGGTCTTTCCGCGTTTTATTTAATCCTTTCCTCTCTGGTGTTTTGATTACAAAAACAAGTTCAGAACACGAATCTTGAGTGTTTTAGCTTTAAAATGATGCATAGTTTATGACAGTTTATCGAAAATTAATGTAAAACAAAGGTAATAAAAAAACGTAGACACGCCCACAAACCCCATGACGGCCAGCCAACGGGCCGATGCGCGAAATTAGGTTAACAGAGAGAAATAAGATGTATCATTAAAATGCAAATGATTTAAGATCACAATTACTTTAGATTTTTAGAAACAAAATAAAACGGCAATCAAATTGATTAAAATTTATAATTGTATATATAAAAAGAATAAGAGCAAAAAAAATGAAAAGAAATTAGAAAAAGAAGTGCAGTTGATGTAAACCAGTACAGTGCTCAGGTTGTGAATGCACAGCTAAACAAGTGTGTTTTTAATCTGGATTTAAAGAGTAGCATATGATATTTAAGGTCCTACTTTGGTTAATGGAGTGTACAACAACAAGTTTATGTACATAGAAGGTATAAAAACACTATTAGGTTGTAATAATAGGTAATTATTCTTGCCTTACTTCTTGACTGACTCTCATATTATTCGTTCGGCGATTCATCCCTCTAATCCCCTCCTATCCACTAGCCTAGTGTCATGTGATTGGTCAGGTGTTGTAGTTTGCTGTGGTTGGTCAAACGCTTTCAAACGAGCAAGGCGGAACGAGAGCGAGTGATGATATTGAGTGTCAGGTGCACGTTGCACGGGTATTGCATCTCTTTGGAGGAGATCCGAAGCATAAAAGGAGGAGCGACCGGAGAGAGGACCAGACCTGGATTTTATGTTATGTTTTATATTTGTGTGGCCGGCAGTCGACCGTGCTGGAGCTGACGGCATTTTACTTTCGTTTTGTGGATTGTTTATTTTTATTAAAAGTTGTTGAATGTTCGCCAGTTCCCTCCTTCTTCCCATTCTTTGAACTTGTAACAACGTTCATCGTGTGTTGCAAATGGAACGCCTACCATCATTGCTGGATTACGGTTTACAGGTTATATATTATATACAGTGTATATGTAACAGGTACAGAATGTAACTAGTTCATTTCTTATATTAGAATTACACAAAAAGTGTAATTATTGTGTTTACCTGATATTCTGTCTATGTGTGTGCCTTCCCCTTTAAATATTCTGTGAACGGTGTTTAACGGAACTTCTGGTCTGTTCACCTCCTCTTCCCTTTACGCACTGGATGTGCATGGGAGAGGTAGGTTTCTGTTGATCTCAGAACAATTTGTGTAATATTTGGTTAAAAGTAATTATTTTGTTCATTCTGTTGTAGTGAGACTAGTGAAATTGTCTTACGTGTTTATTTTATCATGGTTTTGTATACTTTCATTTAGTTGTATCTATTGTTTGATGAACCAATGTACGTGGAACACGTGGGTTAAATGTTACACATCTTTTCTGTTAACAGAGGGACAAAATGGCAAGACACACTGTAAGACTGTTTATTCTTTTCCATCAGGTATGTTACAAATGTCACTCGTCATATTTGTTTTCTGCCATTTTGTCTGTTCACCTCGTTTCCCTTTTCGGACTGGATGTGGATGGGAGAGAGGGACAAAAGGGCAAGACACACTGTAAGACTGTTTATTATTAAATGAAGAGTCAAAACGATATCTGATGTCCGAGCGGTTTCTACCTCATACGAAAGAAAACACAACGCAGACTACACCGGTCACATATAGATAGAGATGGGGGGGATTTAATTTACCAGGTTGAGTCCGATTCTGACGAAGAAACATTCGAAGACGATAGTAGATAATAGATAACTAAATCAACTGTTTTCACCTGTCCCTCGTCATTGCTAATTAGTCCTGCACCTGATTCTGTTTTCCTCAAGTGTTTGCGTTTGTGTTTTTTATATATAGAAAAACTAATATGCAATACGTTTTATAAGTGATTTTTTTTGGCAAAATATGTCACGGATAATATGTGGCACAAATTGCTACCCCAATTGAATAATTAAAAAAATCTAACTTAATAGTTTAAATTTGTAAGACACCATTTAGTAAAGTGTGTGTTTTATTTTAATGTTATGCTGTACATATTTTAGCATCCTTTAACAAATGTCTGAATTTAAAAATTGAAATTCATTCAATGTATTTATTTTATACATTTGATCCTTCTCTTCTTTAGTCATTCATTCACTCACTACCTCCCTTCATCCCTGCCTCCCTTAGTCACACACACTCACTCACTCACTCACTCACTCACTCACTCACTCAGTCATCTATTCATATACTTAAATTGCTGATTGATGAAAATGGCATTGACCTTTTTTTTTCGTACTTAAAAGAAGGGTTTTGTTCTTTTACATGTTCCAGAAACACAGAAGAAGTGAACTTGCTCATCGCATCCTGCTTGACTGCACAGTATTGCAACACTGAAGTGATGATGGATGTCAAGCAGTCCTCACAAAAAACTGACTTGTGTGGCAAGTTTCAGTTGAAAAACATTTTGTCAAGTTCACAAACTGTTATTGTTGTATTAAAAATGAAGAACGTGACGGATTTGAAATAAACTGATCAATTCATGACTTACTCTGCCCCAGTGTGGCACTCGGTTCCCATACCCCTGTCAAAGGTGACCTCTTCCATGATTCCCATCTCTTCTTAATTGTTTGTTTTCCCCTTTGTTACTTGTCAGTCACAATCATCCCAAAACCGCTTTTTGGTGTAGGTGCCGTGGCTAATCTGGTCAAAGCGCCTGTCTTGAAAATAGGAGATTGTGGGTTCAAATCCCAGCGGTGCCTGGGAACTTTGTGTGATTCCTTTGTGATCTTTAGACTAGGGAAACCTAGCCAATGCCTCTCGACACGTAGTTTTACTCATTAACCCGTTTAAACTGAAAAGTTTGGAAATATTTAAGAGATGATGGATGGGCATTAATCCACGCAAAAGTTGGATGCGTGTGCAACGTGACGTAGGAATAATGTGTTGCGTGCAGGGGTAAAAGATATTCTCTAAACGTTGAAGACAATACTGCACACCTTTATGTTGCTAGAGATAGGGCTTCAACCTGTCGACTGCCTTCTGCATCAACTTGATACTTTGTCATCATGTTTTGGCCCTTTTGTTTTATCAGTTACACGTGCTTTGATCGGTCCGAGTGTTGGCGCCGTGGCTTAGCTGGTCAAATTATTTATATTAAATATTTATTTTAAATGTCTGCCGGTATCCCGCCTCCTTCCTTCCATATCTTGAATCTTGTTACATTGGTGGTGTAGGAAGAAGAGACATGCTGTCGGAGAGTCCTCGCCGCAGAGTGGCCTCGCGGTGGCAGTGGCTGCCCGAAGCTTCGGTGGAACGGCGACCTTTGGTGACGCCCCTGGGTCGAGGTGGGTACGGTTTCGTGCAAGCGGGAGCGGGGGAGTTGCCGTCGCCCGCCAGAGGCCGAAGCCTGCGTCCGTCCCCGAGGGGGAGGAGCAGGGGGTGGGAGTGCTGAGTGCGGCCACCGCCAACCAGACGCCAGAGCCTGCGTCCGCCCGCCCAAGGGGGAGGAGAAGGGGACGGGGAACCCGCCCCGACTCCCAGATAAAGGAGGAGCCACCGCCGGTTGTCACTTAAATTAAATCTTTATTTAAATGTCTGCCGGTTCCTGCCTCCTTCCTTCCATATCTTGAATCTTGTTACAAAGACATTCTATAATACATCGGTAAGGGTAGGTACTGGAGCTCTGTGATATTAAACTATCCCCAATCGATACGTCAACCTGTGAAAATATGGTGGCACCAGCATAATTAATTAACCCCACAGGAGCCCCATCTGCGATATCTGTGCTGTCAGGATTTGTGATTTTGAGTCGCAAAAACAACATCATATTATTTAGATCTATGTAATCCTCTCCATTCCCACACTCTAAGCTTATTTTTTACAACTGAACCATTCCTAGATTTACGCATTGCTTTGTTAAGCTTGGGACCCTCCTCTTGACACCTGGTGGCCATAATAGGTGTTTACTTGTCATAACTTTCAGGCCCGATCCGTCCTGTGGATGTCGGTTGTTGTTGATGTTAAAAGCAGTCGACATTGTGTTACTGACAACTTCACTCAGTATATTTTTTGCAGCTGATTTAAGATGCGGTTTCGCTATGTCGAAACCCCGTTTTAGTAGAGGTATGGCCATTCTAAAGAGACCTCTAAAGAGGCCCCCCACACCTCCTCCGTACATGACCGCACCCCCAGTGTACCCGGGGAGACCGCCCCTTGCCTGATTCTTGTAGTAAGACACATAGCGTTCAAGATCATGATCATAGCTTTTGTACATGGCCATCTTTATACAATTTGTTTCACAGGTCTAAAGTGTAGTTTAACGCACACTTTGCCGTAAGAAAACTTTACGTCTGTGTTTTGATCGCCTTTCACCTCAATACCTATGTCTGTGATGGTAGATTTATCAATAGACACGTAGTGCACTTTATCGTATCTTAAACTTACTATATGCTTGTTTTCGCCGGCTATATGTGCAGTACCTAAGAGTGGTACGAAGGAATCACCAACTGATTGGTAATCGATAATGTCTGTGTAAAAATAGAGAGTGTAGAAGCCTCCATTTATGTCCGATTGATACGGTGCATACATCACAACATCCTTGTCACTATTAAGATCACCAGATCTCTGCATATGTCTGCCTAAAGGCACCCTAGGTTTCACACCTATAATAGTTCAAAAAACGTTCCATACAGAAATTGGATACAGGTAAAGCTAAAAAATAGAATATAATGAAAAAGGTCAATATTTTTTGTCACTCATTTCAGAAAGTTAACCCGTATATTATAAAACAGGGGAAGGTAGAACAAAGCGCGTTATTGCCCAAGATTAAAAAGCTGCGCACGAGCAAAAGGGCATCCTCGCCCGAATTTACGCTCTTTGCGTAGAGAATTGTCGACAGTGACAACAGCGCCTACTGCGGTCACAAAATATCACGGGTAACAGAAAATTTGTAACACCGGCACTGCATCTACTCACGGCCGTAGCCAGCTATGAGGTCACCGAGGTCCGGACCTCGGTCATTTTTTTATATTCAAAAATAAAATGTCAAGCTCTCTGAATGATTATTTTGCCATTTAAACCACCCCATATCATATGAGTGTTTGCAATTCATCATGTTGCTGCGAGAAGCTAGCGCAGTGAACGGGGCTTGAGAGCGCATTGAGTGGGAGCGCGGGTATGCCTCCATTTTTTGCCAGATGCACCTATTATACGTGTTTTTTTACTCGTTTTTCCAATTTATTGTGACACTTTGGGAGTCTTGGGACGTTTATAAAGTGTAAAGTTGAACGTTAGTGTTAGTGATATATTAATCTTATTCACAAAACACAAGCTTTGAACTTATTTCGGATATCTTTTTCTTTCTTTTTGAAATTGCTTGTTTTTCATAGCAATATCTGGCAACATTGTACATTAATAAAAAAAAGCTTACAGACAAACTGTAACTTAATTGCTGACAGGAAGATACCACCATTGGTAAGACAAACGCAGTGATCATCGTTAATATCTGAAAGAAATGATTAACACCAACAAAAACAATAGCATAATACAAATATGTTTGTTACAGAATGAAATAGGCTATGCCATTGCCAAATAAC
Source organism: Triplophysa dalaica (assembly GCF_015846415.1). Classification (NCBI taxonomy): domain Eukaryota; kingdom Metazoa; phylum Chordata; class Actinopteri; order Cypriniformes; family Nemacheilidae; genus Triplophysa; species Triplophysa dalaica. The sequence continues at coordinate 16,039,961 of NC_079546.1, read as the reverse complement.
GTTACTGACCAGCAGGATGACGTCTCATGCTCTTTAGTTAACCTTAAGTGATCAAAAAACATAAATTAAAGCAGTGTTTTCAACTGGTGGGTCGCAAAAACGTTTTGAGTGGGTTGCGGAGTGTGCATTCAAAGAAACAACAAACGTAATTCTGTTTTTTTCTGACGCTAGACTTTTATTTTGACAGACGTGCGTGAAAGCGGTTGTAATTTTTCTTACACTTCCAGTGACAACATGTGAATGTGAACGGTCATTCTCTGCAATGCGAAGGCTCAAAACATGGCTCAGATCTTCTATGTCTATTGAAAGGCTCACAGGACTGGTGTTGATGCATGTTCATCAAAAAGTTAAGCTGGACAAGGAGAGAGTCCTTAGACGGTGGGATGCCTCTGGCAACAGGAGGATACAGCTAGCTTTCAATGGAAAGGTAATGCATGTTGTAAAGAGTATAGTCATCCAACAGTCATTTGCATTTGCATTGATTATAAACTCTCTGTCTGAAGTCTGAATCTGTCTTTTTTTATTTTGTCATTTCAGTGAGCCAAGGAATGAAGAGTAGTACACGCGCACACACACACACACACACACACACGTCTGTGAAATGTAAAACATTATTTTGAATAAAAAAACTTTCGCAATCATCAACATGTCTGTCTATTTTGAAGTTTAGGAGTGCATTTGTGGGTGTTATTATAGCACAATTCTTAACACCTTACTTTGGACCTCACTAATTTTCAAACCCTAGTTACGGCCTTGCATCTACTATATGCATATGGTGTGTGTTTGCGGTTTCATAAAGAGTAGATATTGGGGGATTAAAACACAGCTGACATCAGTTACATGCTTTAATGGTAAAACTGTTACATTTCGCGTGAATCTATAAGCATTTGGGCCATAAGCACCGTAACTTATGTCACGTTAACTCCATGTAAGCATCGCATCATAAATAGACTCGGCGCCAAAATGAGCGCAGCACTGCTGCTTCCACGTGCAGTATGAATGTTCTAACCTGTTCTAACAATAAGTTTCATTTTCTATGATTTGTGTAAGAGAATAAGCAGGCGGTGATAACGCACTGGTTACACGTGTAGTGAACAACAGACTATCCTCTCTTCTCCATTGCTCATCTGACACACCTCTGAACATGACGTAAAATGAACTAGCCAATCAGAGAGCTTGTTACATCTGTCTCACCGCGTCTAATTTGCATTGTTTTACCTCGTTTGAACATGCAAGGCCCCAGAGTGTCACGCAAATGGTAAATAGAGAGGCTAAATGGAAAAGCTAAATGATTTGGCAAATCGAATAGCAAATCGGATAAGGAAATGCAGAGGGGAAATGGAAATGCAAATGCTAAAAGAAAAAGTCTTTTAAATGACGGATTAAAACTTTTATTTCTAGTTTAATTGGTAAATCCAATTATTTATTCCTCTTATTAAATCGCATTTTAAATAGATTTCGAAATTCCACTATTTATAAAGGAATTCATTAATGCGCTTTAAAATGGTGTTTTTATTTCGTGTTTTATGTTGATTTTTAAAAGTCCCTTTTAAAATTGAAGTATTTATTGATGGATTAATATTTAATTTAATAATTACACGATTATAAGTAATAAGTGCACGATTGCTGATAGGCCGAACGCCCACACTGTCAGGATGGCCGAGCGGTCTAAGGCTCTGCGTTCAGGTCGCAGTCTCCTCTGGAATCCCACTTCTGACATTGCTTTGCATGTCACACTGGAGACTCCAGGCTCGGCTTTACATGGAAACGGCCGTGCGCTAATTTAAGTCAGACAGTGTAAGGGTTCCAATCCACATCTGCTTTGAAGTTGCAAGTAATCTTGATTACCAGGCACAGGTTTGTTCCAGAGAGCGTGGGTTCTGTCAGCCCCTTTGCCTGTTCTCGATCTGCGTTCTTCCTGTGTGCCCTCAAAGAGGGCCAGTGGGGCAATGGATAACGCGTCTGACTACGGATCAGAAGATTTTAGGTTCGACTCCTGGCTGGCTCGTTGCCCCTCAGCTCCTTTTTGTGCCACGAGGGCTTCCGCTGACAAGGCCCAAAAATAGCTCAGACGATAGACGGAATCCGGGCCTTCGATAGCTCAGTTGGTAGAGCGGAGGACTGTAGGCATCTCACTGGTCATCCTTAGGTCGCTGGTTCTAATCCGGCTCGAAGGAAGCGTCTCTTTAAGCCTTGGAGACCTTCAAAGGCTATTGTTTTCAAAGTCCCACGAAAACAGCCAGAGGGCGTCCAAAATCGCATTTACTGACCGGGAATCGAACCCGGGCCGCGGCGGTGAGAGCGCCGAATCCTAGCCACTAGACCACCAGGGAGCACCCGCTCGTGAACGTTCCTACGCGGGAGCCGGAAAGATGTGTCGCCTTAATAGAGCCAGTCTGTCAGTTCAAAAGAATTTCCCACCACGCTGCCCCGTGTGAGGCTCGAACTCACGACCTTCAGATTATGAGACTGACGCGCTGCCAAACTGCGCCAACGAGGCGTACCACGGCATGTCTAAGTAAACAGCAAAGCTTAAAAGTGGAAAGACTAGTCCTTTTGTTGATATAACAGGGAAGCTGTCCATTTGGTTTCGGCCAAACGTTTGTTTTGGAAGGGAACTGCACATATAAACAGGCTGCGGGGAGTTTTAAGAATGGATATTCTTGCTTTTGACCATGCTTGTGATGCAATCTGAGGAAACATAGGAAATCGCTGTCCGCTAAATTCTTTTGCAGCGTCCGCCGGACGCAGTGGAGCAACTGTGGTCTGACCGTTTTCAGTGACAGAATAGCCTGACATTTCAGTATGCAATGTTTTATAAAAATAAAAGTAACAACAACCACAAAATACAAAACACAAAACTTTTCATTAAATGGCAATTGCCACCCCAGACGAAGTCCTTGTCACCCCTGTTGCCACCCCGCTGAAAACATAAGACTGTTAGATTTTTACGAACATTTCCCAAATCTCCCGCCGGACGTGAATGCATCCTTACGCAGCACGCACAATCGTGCAGCCGCAGCGTGCTTGTTGCTGCTACACTTTTCATTGGTTAAGCTGACACGCAGCACCTTCGTGACGTGCTCCAAACGGCTCCAAAACTACGCCGACAGCACACGGGATAGATGAAGAGCATTTTACTGGTATGTACGGCTTTTATTGGTATTAAATTAAACGAAGTAGTGTTTTAACGGGAAGTAAGGGAGACGTTGCACTTTAGTTCTTAGCATTAATACTTCATGAGCATTACTAGTCGTGAAACTGACTGACTAATACTGTCACGCCTGCGTGAATATGCTTAAAACATGTCGTTGGCAAATGTTCAGCAACAATCACAGACATAAGGTAGGCTTATTCATATTGGCACGTGTAATGCAACACTAATCTTAGTATAACAGACCGTTGTCATGAAAAACAGAGCGTTGCCATGGACGCAGGATTCTAACCGTAGAGACCGAACGGACTATTTTCTTTAGCGGAAGCAATATAAATAGTTTTTAAATCAATAAACTCCCTTTTAAATCAATATGTTGTGTCAAATGATTTATTTATTTGGTAGGTAGCCATGTAATCAGCGGGATAATTTATAGCGAGGCGGTTGGCTTTATGATGTTTAATGTTCTTTGTTTGTTTTCTATATATTTCCCGTTTGACTAACTGATGTTTATGTTCCTTAGATTTAGAGAATTAAAACGGCAATAAAACAGCAATTCAATAATTCATAAACGCTTCTCAGCTTGTTTTGTAGCTTGTAATCATGAACAATATAATACTATCTGAAAGTAATAATCTAGATCAAGAAACATCAAGGGGCAATAATCCGCAGCAATGATTTTGTTATAATCTTGCAGTCCCATAGAATGAGTATATGTTTTATCAAACATGTAAGATGCTCTGATCCACATCACTTAAAAGACACCTCTGGTGCTGCTTTGCTCCTGTTTAAATTAAGCAAGTTATCATGGATAAACTATTTTTTCAACATTTTCATTATTTATATTTTATAATGTATTTAATCAAAATACATTCAGAATTAAATCAATGCCATTAAGTTGTGCAGCTGTTTTGAATACTGTACATATGTCACAGGTCAGGGTTACACACACATTTTCTGCCGTGGTCTGTGGACCCCCTGAAATTGCCTTGGCCACCCCCTTGCCACCCCATAAATTAAACTCTAGCTCCGCCACTGGACAAAGCATGAAACAAAATAAAAATAATGACCATAACTCACTTGAGTATGCTTTGTGAAGGCTGTTTTATTAAACGGGGTTTTCGGTTCGCTCTATGTAAACTTAAAATGCGTTTGTGTACCCCTTAACTGAGACAGTTTCAAACAAGAAACTAATAATATCGTGTAAGTTTGTTGTGGATCTTGTATACCTTATAATATCCAGTGCTTTTTGTTTTGTATTCGTTTCGATACTGTAACTGCACAAATAGATTGCCTTATTTTTGTTTCTTTTAGATCCACTGAACCTGTAAGTTTGCAATGCAGGCTAAACATTTAGCTTTTATTTATAGCCATTTGACAGCTTTTTCTTTTTTAATTTTCTTTTTTCAGGAAAACACTTCGTTGTAATTGCAGCTGCTGTTATGCATTAATAATAATAATAATAATTCTATTTAAAACGTCTACCTTTTTTATTAAAAAAAACCCCTATTCAATAATACCCCTCAAAGATAGAGTATTTATTTTTGTGGTATTTTTCTCATTGCTTTACCGTCTTAAGTGTAGCTGATGTCATCAATTGCAGGCGCCATTCGTAAATATTAAACATGTTTAATAAAATGAAACCATATCTTAATTCTATACGTATATTTATCTATGTTTATTTAATTGAATTCAGTTGAGACATAATTATGTTTGCGAGACACATAGGCTACATTCTGATGTGCACACTTTGGACTTTTCAGTCAGACTAAGATAGATCATTTTTGTGTATTAACATCTTTGAATAACCCTTGACATCGATCGTGTGCCTCACTTTATTTTTTTAGTATACAGAATGTTAATTAATTTAACACAATAGTCAGACTCGCTCTTCTTGAAGTGGACATAGCATATGCAGCTTTTGCAGTAATAAACTTTATAAAGCCTAGAATAAATATGTGCGTTAATATGTATGATATGCTTTTTAATTATGTTATTATGATAACAGTGTATATGCAATCACGTTAAATATTGGCTAATATTCGGAGCAAAGGGATCCGTAGGCTTAACAACCATCTTTGTGCAAACCGACAATTTACTGTAGCTAAATGCGCGCATACCGGCTCAATTTTGCTACGTTCTCGCATATGCTTGGCTGCATGGGTGGGTCACAGTGGCGGAGCCAGAGGGCTAGTTGGGGTGGCAATTGCCAGCCCAGACGAAGTCCTTGTCACCCCTGTTGCCACCCCGCTGAAAACATTAGACTGTTAGATTTTTACGAACATTTCCCAAATCTCCCAGCGGACGTGAATGCATCCTTACGCAGCACGCACAAGCGTGCAGCCGCAGCGTGCTTGTTGCTGCTACACTTTTCATTGGTTAAGCTGACACGCAGCACCTTCGTGACGTGCTCCAAACGGCTCCAAAACAAAGCCGACAGCACACGGGATAGATGAAGAGCATTTTGCTGGTATGTACGGCTTTTATTGGTATTAAATTAAACGAAGTAGTGTTTTAACGGGAAGTAAGGGAGACGTTGCACTTTAGTGCTTAGCATTAATACTTCATGAGCATTACTAGTCGTGAAACTGACTGACTAATACTGTCACGCCTGCGTGAATATGCTTAAAACATGTCGTTGGCAAATGTTCAGCAACAATCACAGACATAAGGTAGGCTTATTCATATTGGCACGTGTAATGCAGCACTAATCTTAGTATAACAGACCGTTGTCATGAAAAACAGAGCGTTGCCATGGACGCAGGATTCTAACCGTAGAGACCGAACGGACTATTTTCTTTAGCGGAAGCAATATAAATAGTTTTTAAATCAATAAACTCCCTTTTAAATCAATATGTTGTGTCAAATGATTTATTTATTTGGTAGGTAGCCATGTAATAAGTGGGATAATGTATAGCAAGGCGGTTGGCTTTGTGATGTTTAATGTTCTTTGTTTGTTTTCTATATATTTCCCGTTTGAATAACTGATGTTTATGTTCCTTAGATTTAGAGAATTAAAACAGCAATAAAACAGCAATTCAATAATTCATAAACGCTTCTCAGCTTGTTTTGTAGCTTGTAATCATGAACAATATAATACTATCTGAAAGTAATAATCTAGATCAAGAAACAAGGGGCAATAATCTGCAGCAATGATTTTGTTATAATCTTGCAGTCCCATAGAATGAGTATATGTTTTATCAAACATGTAAGATGCTATGATCCCATCACTTAAAAGACACCTCTGGTGCTGCTTTGCTCCTGTTTAAATTAAGCAAGTTATCATGGTTAAACTGTTTTTTCAACATTTTCATCATTTATATTTTATAATGTATTTATTCCAAATACATTCAGAATTAAATTAATGCCATTAAGTTGTGCAGCTGTTTTGTATACTGTACATATGTCACAGGTCAGGGTTACACACACATTTTCTGCCGTGGTCTGTGGACCCCCTGAAATTGCCTTGGCCACCCCTTTGCCACCCCATAAATTAAACTCTAGCTCCGCCACTGGATTCATCACGAGCAAATTACTGACAAAGCTACTAAAAATGCATCCGTTCCCTGCCATTTATACCAGAACACATTCTAAATTATCTTCCCATTTAAAACAGTGTTCATTAGGAAATGCTCTTAACAGGCTGATCATTAATGCAATTGGTTTAAAATATATAATTCTTGCAAAAAATAGAAACAAGACCTCATGGTTTATGAATAAGCATCAAATCGAAGAGTGAAGTGAATCGAAGAGTGAAGAGGCACAGGTTTGTTCCAGAGAGCGTGGGTTCTTTCAGCCCCTTTGCCTGTTCTCGATCTGCGTTCTTCCTGTGTGCCCTCAAAGAGGGCCAGTGGCGCAATGGATAACGCGTCTGACTACGGATCAGAAGATTCTAGGTTCGACTCCTGGCTGGCTCGTTGCTCCTCAGCTCCTTTTCGTGCCACGAGGGCTTCCGCTGACAAGGCCCAAAAATAGCTCAGACGATAGACGGTATCCGGGCCTTCGATAGCTCAGTTGGTAGAGCGGAGGACTGTAGGCATCTCACTGGTCATCCTTAGGTCGCTGGTTCGAATCCGGCTCGAAGGAAGCGTCTCTTTAAGCCTTGGAGACCTTCAAAGGTTATTGTTTTTTCAAAGTCCCACGAATACAGCCAGAGGGTGTCCAAAAGCGCATTCCCTGACCAGGAATCGAACCCGGGCCGCGGCGGTGAGAGCACCGAATCATAGCCACTAGACCACCAGGGAGCACTCGCTCGTGAACGTTCCTACGCGGGAGCCGGAAAGATGTGTCGCCTTAATAGAGCCAGTCTGTCAGTTCAAAAGAATTTCCCACCACGCTGCCCCGTGTGAGGCTCGAACTCACGACCTTCAGATTATGAGACTGACGCGCTGCCAAACTGCGCCAACGAGGCGTACCACGGCATGTTTAAGTAAACAGCAAAGATTAAAAGTGAAAAGACTAGGCCTTTTGTTGATATAACAGGGAAGCTGTCCATTTGGTTTCGGCCAAACATTTGTTTTGGAAGGGAACTGCACATATAAACAGGCTGCGGGGAGTTCTAAGAATGGATATTCTTGCTTGTGACCATGCTTGTGATGCAATCTGAGAAAACATAGGAAATCGCTGTCCGCTAAATTCTTTTGCAGCGTCCGCCGGACGCAGTGGAGCAACTCTGGTCTGACCGTTTTCAGTGACAGAATAGCCTGACATTTCAGTATGCAATGTTTTATAAAAATAAAAGTAACAACAACCACAAAATACAAAACACAAAACTTTTCATTAAATCTGATTCATCAATTTCATATGAGATGTTAAAGCGCAATTAGTGCATCGGATGAGGAGCAGGACTGAGTTCAAATGACTGTAGGGTTCAATTATTTATGAAACAGGTAAAGGGACGGAAACTCCTTGGGATAATGAAGCCATACACATAGCCCTTACCATAAATCAGGGCTGTTCAATTAAAGCGGTCAATGTTCTTTTTTTGAAGTAAAATCTACTGAACATACAAACAAAGTGTAACAATTTAAATGGATTCATCGCGAGCAAATTACTGACAAAGCTACTAAAAATGCATCCGTTCCCTGCCATTTATACCAGAACACTGTAGGATCTTGCCCAGATCAAAGGTGACCATTTGGAACATCGTAAAATATCCTGACCTCTCAATAGGGGTCGCACCATTGATTAGAGATCCGGGTGTTGAAATAAAGAGGACCATTGAGGGTTGTTAAGACATGACCTCTCAGTGGAACTCTAATCGGCGCCAGCAAGTCTGATCCAACTGTCCTCTTGTAACACATCCATCAATTGACCAGGATAAATCCACACCAACACTCGTGGACTTCAAAGAAATCCCAACAGGGAGGATGGGGTCGTTGACACTAACATGGACTCCAGATGTGTTAACAGGAATGAGGGCAAATGGTCAGTCAAGTCTTGAAGTCTCCCTCTTGTTAACCACAAAAGAATAGTTTCAAATAATTCAAACCTACATCTCCACATTGTATGTTTGTCCCCATGTTATTCGGACTCGCCTATAACCTCAAAAGCATTTGTGTTTAGTTGTATTCTGCTTATATTACCATTCTTGTACGAACTTCTTGTCAATGTACTTATAACCCTGGCATGTTTTATATCTAAATGTTTCTCTCTTCATTACTGGAAAGATGATGTATAGCACAATAACGTGTTTTCGATCCTATCGATTTTATGTCATTCTAAGAGTTCTACAGCACCAAACCTCTAAGTGATCCTGAATGCAAATGAGCTACTAAGCAAAACAAAGAAACTTTGCTTCGCTCCAAAATCAGCTCATCAGATTGGATAACTCACTTTGAAGGGCGTGAACCCGTCAAGCTTAAAGCAGCCGTAAACTGAGCTATCGATGCTCGGCTCATCTCGTGTCCTCGCGCTCCTGCCCGGCACGTCACCGAGACCTGTCTCTCCCTTGGAGACATTTCATCCGGCAGTTTACATCGGCTAACTTCGTCCTACCCTCGTCAGCCAATCCGGCTCCAAGAAAGAAGTAGACGGACTCACCCGCTTGCTTTGAAACCATCAGGACTCATAGAACCTTTTCAACGCGCACAGAACTTGCCCCAGCACACTCAGGGAACCAATGCAAGTATCAACTATATCCTAAATAGCTGCGTTTAAGCTTTAGCCCCTTTTTACAAAAGGAGATTATCCTCGATGGTTCATGCAGATGTGAATAGCTGTTTGTAAAACTGCCACTCTTTGTCTATTTCTTACCTTTCTTTACTGCATTTATGTTTCATGTTTTGTTTGTTAACATTTGTTATTTTGTTAGTCAGTCGTTTGTTTCCCCTTTAGTGTAGTAAATAAACCCGCATTTGTTAACCACAATTAAACTGTTGCTGTGTAATTTTATCACATATTAACGTCACTTAAACTGCTTGATTTCGTTATAATTTCTGGAGCGGTACTGTACTACATACAGTAAGAGAGTTATTTTTCCAAGGCCAGGAAAGTAATATTTCTTAGATTTGATATACGATCTGCGGATCACTCGCTGGACGAGTGAATTTAGTTGTCGCTATTATCAGGTCTGCCGAATCCGTGTATTAAGTGTATAAAACAGGTATAGTTAGTCATCATTAATTATACGTCTTTTACTGTGATCAAACTCATAGTTTCCCCCGAAATACACTACATAATTGGTGGAGAATGCGCGGGCAGTTTTAAACGTTGTTTGTGAGGAGAGCCAGTTTCAGTTTCATTTGTGTCTGCATTTGTGTGTAACGGTAATGCGCGCTGAGCGAAACGTAAAACTCGCTCTTTGTATGAATGAATTATTGAATAGTGAAGTTTCTGCGCCGAAACACACTCTGAGTTTCAATCCAGGAAAACTCCAGTCACTGTTAATGATGAGCGAGATAACTGCTATTTCAAATTTGACCCTATATCACGAGGAAACCTTTTATAGTGAGTCACGAGATATTGTTTACCGCCCTAATTTGAGCGAAGAAATCCTCTGTTAGCGCGAAGGAAATTGTGGAGCGGATTTCCTCCCAGTTTCATGTATACGGCCGAATTTTGTGTATTTTAGACTGATGTAAAGCCATTGATGCATTTTCCAATGAGGGTTCAGCTAAATATACACCGCTTCCCGAAGTTGAACCATTAGCCTAGCTAGCTAATGCGTGCTTTTTGTTTCCTCGTAAACAAGGCGTAAGGATATTGTTTTTGTACTTTACTTTACTGGATGTTGTGGAGTTAAACAATAGATGACGAACGTTAAAAGGGAAGTGTTTTAGAATCTTGATCAAGTTAATTGTGCGACGGCGAAGAAATCCCGTTGTGTGTTTGTTTTGTATGACTGTGTGTTGTAAACTCAGTGTTTGGGCAGCGAAGAGATCCTGCCGCACGCGTTCAGGTAGTGAACTGACGCGTAGCTTAGATCCGCCGAGATCGAACGTCACCATCCGTGACGCCCCCAAAGCGGGCGATTTGATTTGAATTTATATCAAGCTGACGTCAATTTCTGTAGCATAATTGTCTTGTAGACCCAGTTAAGAAAGTTATTGGTTGACTTGTGTTTTGAGGTTTATTTTATATGTAAATTCTTTTCTACAGCAATTGCCGCTTGAATGTTCAAATTAAAGTGATTGTTAAAGTCTTTGTGTAAACGAGATGGTAATCACGTTGAAGTCAGAGGATATGGTGTTACGACTCACTAACACCAGAGGGCAGTGTAGCGTGTGTAGGTGACTAACACTTTCCTAACTCCACCCCTTCCTCCCCGACTTCCTTTTGGCGTGGCTCGACCACGCCCACCTTGTGGGCCCTCTCAGTCAGTCTCTTCCTTCTTAACTTCTCTCATTTCCATTTTTCTTGTTTTGACTTCTCAGTTTATTTTTATTTATTTACTTATTTGATTTTGAGTTTCAGTTTAATTAATTATTGTAATAATAATAATTAGTTTTCAGGTTACTGGTTCTTATTTTTGTTTTTCAGTTTTCAACATTGTAGGTTTATTTGTTCCCATTTCCTCATTACTCCCTATAAAGCCCCCCACCTAGGAACATCATTAATTTAATTTGATTAAAGTATCAAATGTTTTAATTTATGGATTGAATATTTGACAATTTGATTTCAAATTAATTCACAATTTGTTTTTAATTTTTTATTAAAATCTGATTTAAAGAGTTTTTCGCCCTTTAACAATTTGGTTTGCTCATCTCTGTGTAGTTCTAGCTATGTCATTAATTCTTCCCCTAGAGCTGCCTGGGTAGTGAAGTGACGGCTCTCCTAAGTGGACCTGGTGAGCGGATCCGGCTCTCTTGGCGTGTCTGGCACTGGTGGTGGATTTCTCAGATACCTTTGTCCCCGGCTCTAGGTGACGGCACGCAGGGAGACTTTCAGCCACTGGCACTCCTATGTTTAGTGGGGGCCGATGGGTGGTGCACTGCAGTAAATTCTGGGGTACATAACCCCGGGAAGTGCCACTTAGCGGGAAGAAAAGCCTACGGGCTATGTCTGTTGCGAGTGGCACCCCCGGGTAAAATCCCAGGTTTCTCTGTGCCCACCAGTCGGTAACCCACTCGGTACGGTCAGGTTGGGCTGAGAGTTGTGACTGTTTGAGTGGTCGCACCTGAGTGGCGTGTAGGGCGAGGGGTCTGGGTGATTGCTGCTGTGTGTCCGGAGATGCTGGAGAGTTGGATTTGTTTACCTGGGACCCATCTGGAAGCCCTCATTTCACGCCAGGTCTATGCAAATAAGGTACAGCCCCTACGGATTTTCTATAGGAAGAAAGGGAAGTATGAACGCTCCCTTCCCCCGCTTTTAAACTGTGTAGTTTTCCCTGTTGTTTTTGAGCTTAGCTGCCTCCCTAGGTTAGATGACACCATAGCGCCCCCTACCTGCAGGCCCTGTCATAACCCTAGGGTTCCCAACCAGCGGAGCAAAGTTAAGCAACCCTCTCTAGCCCTTTTCTATCTCTTTATTTTGTTTTGTTATTGATTTAATTTTGTTTTACTTTTTGTTTTCTGGAAGACTGAATCTGCATGAGCCATCAGGGAATTCTCAGTAATATGTTGATGAAGTAAACTCCCCGGTCATTAGAATGACACCCTAAGTTTAGACCCATCGAAACATTTACTCGCCTAGCCCTGATGCCCACTGGGACCAGCTAGAGACCTGGTTGAGCGCAATGACGGATGCGCTCCTACCCGAGGCGACTAAAGACATACAGGGTCTGAACCGTGAGCAGCTGGATGACAACTTGGACCAGTTGATGGCCCAAGATCCAACACAAAGCTACGCCCACAAGGAGCTGGCCAAGGCCATGGGTAGCCTCGCCCACAACCTCATCGCCCAGTTGAAGCTGAGCGACGGAAACGTCACCCTCCTGGAGCAGGAGACAACGGCATTAAAGCTTCAGGCTGAGGAGGCCCGCAGGAACCAGGCAGACGCCCAGAAAAGCCTAGATCAACTAACCCTAGAGACCAAGGAGCTGGCAACGGATGAGCGGCACCCAGAGCTAAAGGAGGAGGTGCAAAGGCTCCAGGATACTGTAACCGACCTCCGTACAGACATCGAGCACAGAGAACGGTTGGAGAAGCAGGCCTGCAAGGACCAAGAATGCAAGCTCCAGGAAGCAGAGACTCTATTACGACGGGCTGAAACCGAACTGAAAGAGAGGGAGGCAAAAGCCAAAGCCTCTGAGAAACGCTTTCAAGCAGCCCGAGCAGAAGCCCAAGCCTTGGCTCAGCAACACGACCAACTCCAGTCGGAATTTGATACCGTGCAAAGAGAACTAAAGTACGCCTACATGTTTAAAGCTGAACCAAGGGGGGGAAGAGCCAAACTTCCTGAACTTCCCCCGATAAGCAGGACCAGACTTCCCAGCCAAGCATCATCCGGGAAAGAGGAAGCTGATAGCCTGCGGTTAAAGACATCACCTGCCAGTATCCAAGAGCCCTTAACCGCCACTGAGGGATGGGAGCATCTTCAGCAAATCCCTACAACAACCCACTGCATGGCTCCAAAGGACCTTGACAAACTGGCCAGGAACATCCCCACGTTTACCCCAAACCCTGCAGGAGGACAAGACATACACTCCTACCTGCAGGATATTAACTTTCATCTTCAAAACATGGCAAATGTTTCCACCAGAGACACTCTGTACTTGCTCAGGATTACTTCCAGCCGCGAGGTGCGCAGCTTCCTGGACCGGCAGTCAGACACTGTCAAAGGGGATTACAAGCAACTGCAGCAGGCTCTAATAAAGGAGTTTTCAGACCCAGAGTTTGAACAGGGACTTGTTGCTGCCATGGACCTTAAACAGGGCCATCTCGAAACCCCACAGGCCTATTATAACAGGCTGAGACGGACCTACTTTGTTGCCAGAAATGAGCCAGAGATGGAGGAGGATTTTAACTTTAGAACTCTTTTCCTGCGCAACCTGCATCCTAGCGTGAGCCATCACTTAGGAGTCACTGCATGCCCCCGCACCATGACCACTCAACAGCTGCGGGATCTAGCCCATAAGGCCTATGTAAAGCACAGGACTGCCTCTGAAAAGACTGTTAAAATTCCTTTTATTCTCCCTGTCTTTGAACACTACCCGTCTGACGACCCAGAGGGCAGCACTGCCTGGGAAACTTGCCTCATCGAGAACGACCCACTGCCAGTGCGCCACAGCATGGAGGACCAATAAGACCCACCTGTCACTTTGACTATTACGATCCAAACAATCATCGTCCGACTAAGCTTCTATGCGAACCCCGTCGGCCGAAGGGGGGAATATGTAGGATCTTGCCCAGATCAAAGGTGACCATTTGGAACATCGTAAAATATCCTGACCTCTCAATAGGGGTCGCACCATTGATTAGAGATCCGGGTGTTGAAATAAAGAGGACCATTGAGGGTTGTTAAGACATGACCTCTCAGTGGAACTCTAATCGGCGCCAGCAAGTCTGATCCAACTGTCCTCTTGTAACACATCCATCAATTGACCAGGATAAATCCACACCAACACTCGTGGACTTCAAAGAAATCCCAACAGGGAGGATGGGGTCGTTGACACTAACATGGACTCCAGATGTGTTAACAGGAATGAGGGCAAATGGTCAGTCAAGTCTTGAAGTCTCCCTCTTGTTAACCACAAAAGAATAGTTTCAAATAATTCAAACCTACATCTCCACATTGTATGTTTGTCCCCATGTTATTCGGACTCGCCTATAACCTCAAAAGCATTTGTGTTTAGTTGTATTCTGCTTATATTACCATTCTTGTACGAACGTCTTGTCAATGTACTTATAACCCTGGCATGTTTTATATCTAAATGTTTCTCTCTTCATTACTGGAAAGATGATGTATAGCAGAATAACGTGTTTTCGATCCTATCGATTTTATGTCATTCTAAGAGTTCTACAGCACCAAACCTCTAAGTGATCCTGAATGCAAATGAGCTACTAAGCAAAACAAAGAAACTTTGCTTCGCTCCAAAATCAGCTCATCAGATTGGATAACTCACTTTGAAGGGCGTGAACCCGTCAAGCTTAAAGCAGCCGTAAACTGAGCTATCGATGCTCGGCTCATCTCGTGTCCTCGCGCTCCTGCCCGGCACGTCACCGAGACCTGTCTCTCCCTTGGAGACATTTCATCCGGCAGTTTACATCGGCTAACTTCGTCCTACCCTCGTCAGCCAATCCGGCTCCAAGAAAGAAGTAGACGGACTCACCCGCTTGCTTTGAAACCATCAGGACTCATAGAACCTTTTCAACGCGCACAGAACTTGCCCCAGCACACTCAGGGAACCAATGCAAGTATCAACTATATCCTAAATAGCTGCGTTTAAGCTTTAGCCCCTTTTTACAAAAGGAGATTATCCTCGATGGTTCATGCAGATGTGAATAGCTGTTTGTAAAACTGCCACTCTTTGTCTATTTCTTACCTTTCTTTACTGCATTTATGTTTCATGTTTTGTTTGTTAACATTTGTTATTTTGTTAGTCAGTCGTTTGTTTCCCCTTTAGTGTAGTAAATAAACCCGCATTTGTTATCCACAATTAAACTGTTGCTGTGTAATTTTATCACAAATTTATCACAATTTCTGGAGCGGTACTGTACTACATACAGTAAGAGTGTTATTTTTCCAAGGCCAGGAAAGTAATATTTCTTAGATTTGATATACGATCTGCGGATCACTCGCTGGACGAGTGAATTTAGTTTGTCGCTATTATCAGGTCTGCCGAATCCGTGTATTAAGTGTATAAAACAGGTATAGTTAGTCATCATTAATTATACGTCTTTTACTGTGATCAAACTCATAGTTTCCCCCGAAATACACTACAACACATTCTAAATTATCTTCCCATTTAAAACAGTGTTCATTAGGAAATGCTCTTAACAGGCTGATCATTAATGCAATTGGTTTAAAATATATAATTCTTGCAAAAAATAGAAACAAGACCTCATGGTTTATGAATAAGCATCAAATCGAAGAGTGAAGTGTCGAAAAGTGAGGAGGAAAGGTCCCCTCTATCTGGGAATCGCGCTCCTTGCGGTACGTTATTTCTAAATGGCCTGTGTGCCATTGAACGGCTGCATTTAAGGGTCCATTCCGAAAGTGGTGGGTGCACGATTGCTGAGAGGCCGAACGCCCACACTGTCAGGATGGCCGAGCGGTCTAAGGCGCTGCGTTCAGGTCGCAGTCTCCACTGGAGGCGTGGGTTCGAATCCCACTTCTGACATTGCTTTGCATGTCACACTGGAGACTCCAGGCTCGGCTTTACATGGAAACGGCCGTGCGCTAATTTAAGTCAGACAGTGTAAGGGTTCCAATCCACATCTGCTTTGAAGTTGCAAGTAATCTTGATTACCAGGCACAGGTTTGTTCCAGAGAGCGTGGGTTCTTTCAGCCCCTTTGCCTGTTCTCGATCTGCGTTCTTCCTGTGTGCCCTCAAAGAGGGCCAGTGGCGCAATGGATAACGCGTCTGACTACGGATCAGAAGATTCTAGGTTCGACTCCTGGCTGGCTCGTTGCTCCTCAGCTCCTTTTCGTGCCACGAGGGCTTCCGCTGACAAGGCCCAAAAATAGCTCAGACGATAGACGGTATCCGGGCCTTCGATAGCTCAGTTGGTAGAGCGGAGGACTGTAGGCATCTCACTGGTCATCCTTAGGTCGCTGGTTCGAATCCGGCTCGAAGGAAGCGTCTCTTTAAGCCTTGGAGACCTTCAAAGGTTATTGTTTTTTCAAAGTCCCACGAATACAGCCAGAGGGTGTCCAAAAGCGCATTCCCTGACCGGGAATCGAACCCGGGCCGCGGCGGTGAGAGCGCCGAATCCTAGCCACTAGACCACCAGGGAGCACCCGCTCGTGAACGTTCCTACGCGGGAGCCGGTAAGATGTGTCGCCTTAATAGAGCCAGTCTGTCAGTTCAAAAGAATTTCCCATCACGCTGTCCCGTGTGAGGCTCGAACTCACGACCTTCAGATTATGAGACTGACGCTCCCAAACTGCGCCAACGAGGCGTACCACGGCATGTTTAAGTAAACAGCAAAGGTTAAAAGTGAAAAGACTAGGCCTTTTGTTGATATAACAGGGAAGCTGTCCATTTGGTTTCGGCCAAACATTTGTTTTGGAAGGGATCTGCACATATAAACAGGATGCGGGGAGTTCTAAGAATGGATATTCTTGCTTGTGACCATGCTTGTAATGCAATCTGAGAAAACATAGGAAATCGCTGTCCGCTAAATTCTTTTGCAGCGTCCGCCGGACGCAGTGGAGCAACTCTGGTCTGACCGTTTTCAGTGACAGAATAGCCTGACATTTCAGTATGCAATGTTTTATAAAAATAAAAGTAACTACAACCACAAAATACAAAACACAAAACTTTTCATTAAATCTGATTCATCAATTTCATATGAGATGTTAAAGCGCAATTAGTGCATCGCATGAGGAGCAGGACTGAGTTCAAATGACTGTAGGGTTCACTTTTTTATGAAACAGGTAAAGGGACGGAAACTCCTTGGGATAATGAAGCCATACACATAGCCCTTACCATAAATCAGGGCTGTTCAATTAAAGCGGTCAATGTTCTTTTTTTGAAGTAAAATCTACTGAACATACAAACAAAGTGTAACAATTTAAATGGATTCATCGCGAGCAAATTACTGACAAAGCTACTAAAAATGCATCCGTTCCCTGCCATTTATACCAGAACAGATTCTAAATTATCTTCCCATTTAAAACAGTGTTCATTAGGAAATGCTCTTAACAGGCTGATCATTAATGCAATTGGTTTAAAATATATAATTCTTGCAAAAAATAGAAACAAGACCTCATGGTTTATGAATAAGCATCAAATCGAAGAGTGAAGTGTCGAAAAGTGAGGAGGAAAGGTCCCCTCTATCTGGGAATCGCGCTCCTTGCGGCACGTTATTTCTAAATGGCCTGTGTGCCATTGAACCGCTGCATTTAAGAGTCCATTCCGAAAGTGGTGGGTGCACGATTGCTGAGAGGCCGAACACCCACACTGTCAGGATGGCCGAGCGGTCTAAGGCGCTGCGTTCAGGTCGCAGTCTCCTCTGGAGGCGTGGGGTCGAATCGCGAGCAAATTACTGACAAAGCTACTAAAAATGCATCCGTTCCCTGCCATTTATACCAGAACAGATTCTAAATTATCTTCCCAATTAAAACAGTGTTCATTAGGAAATGCTCTTAACAGGCTGATCATTAATGCAATTGGTTTAAAATATATATATCTTGCAAAAAATAGAAACAAGACCTCATGGTTTATGGATAAGCATCAAATCGAAGAGTGAAGTGTCGAAAAGTGAGGAGGAAAGGTCCCCTCTATCTGGGAATCGCGCTCCTTGCGGTACGTTATTTCTAAATGGCCTGTGTGCCATTGAACGGCTGTATTTACAGGTCATTCAGCTTTCCTGTAGCTCAGTGTTAAGAGCATTGCAAGGTTGTGGGTTCGATCCCAGGGGATTGCAAATACCTATGTTTAGGATAAAGCAATGTAAGTCGCTTTGCATAAAAGTGTCTGCCAATGCCTAAATGTAAATGTAAATGTTAGACCTGTGATTGCCAACAAAGGTTATATAACAAAGTATTGATATAAAGTTTTTTTAATGACCAAATACGTATATTCCACCATAATTTGCAAATAAATTCATTAAAAATCCTACAATGTGATTTTCTTATTTTGTCTCTCATAGTTGGGGTTAACCAATGTTGAAAATTACAAGCCTCTCTCATCTTTTTAAGTGAGAGAACTTGCACAATTGGTGGGTGAATAAATACTTTTTTGCCCCACTGTATATAGCATCCCTGAAAGAAGTGTTACATTGAAGATACCAAATATTGAACAGGTGTGCAAGCAGTTTCAAAATATAAAGGTTGTTGTCTCTACTACAAACAACTAGAAATCAAATTTGGTGTCGATAGTGAAATCTCAGTTAAATAGTATTCCTACTTATTTACAAAATGATGAAGGCTTAAAATGGGCAATTTTTAATGTAAGATCGATTTCTTGGTGAACATTTTTTATTCGTAACATTTGAACTGCAAAAAAATTCAATTTTATGGTTTTTATGTAAACATGGCTTGATCAAAATGGGGTTGTGTTCCAAAATGAGGAATGCCCTTCAGAATATACTTTGTTGTTGCAAAAAGGATGGCAGAATAGCTGCTAAATCTATGGAGTCATTGGCCTGTAAAGGGGTTGTTTTTGACAAGTTTTTAATTTTCAAGCATTTAGCAATAGAACTGTCAGAAAATAATTGTTTGGTTGTTATAATATATGGCAGTCCTAAGCACAATCCCTGTTTAAATCGTAGTTCTCTGAACTTTTAACCTTGTGTGTTACTAGTCATAGTAAAACTGCATCTCTTTCTGTCTGTGCATGACTGAGTGGTTGATGTTTGTTTGTTCGCTGAGTTTGATGGGCATGATAGAGGAAAGAGCTTTTTTCCTCATTCTTACTGCTGGTTTTTAAGACGTAGCCTGATGTTTTAGAGGCGGCTGGCCTTTACCCACACCATTGCTTCACTCGCCGGGATTCCAGTTTATGAGTGACGACACGCAACTACATCGGTCGCCGTGGAGAAACGGGTAACCAGTACTGAATTTTTCTGTCACTGACCTGTACTTTATCATACCTAGGCCTGTTTTTTGGATACCCGGGTCCTACTTAATATTCTGTCTTTCCACGTTTGGGTGGTGCGATGGGCATGGAGAGAAAGAAGTGGTTGCTCCTTGCCTCTCTCTGTTTAATTTTTTCTTTGTCCCTATTTATCTCTGGGGGCACCTACTACAGTGCTCACAATAACGTGTGAATCATATAAAGGGACGTGCTCATTTGGCTGTTCACTTAATATCACATCATTCCCTTTGCCCCTATTTTTCACCTCTGACACTTTTAATTTGGTCTGTCTGTCTACCTAATTTATGTGATTATATGTCTGATACTATTATTGTATGGTGTCCCTCAAGGATCAATTCATGGGTTCTGCATCTAGGGTTGCAACCCATCCCTTCAAATATGGAATCGTCCCGTATTTGAGAATGAAATTGCGGGTCCATTTTGAATCAATACGGGTTTTGTCCGGTAATGTTTTTTTTTTTAAAGCAGCGTCTCATGAAAATCATCCCACACGCATTTTATGAAAATGCTTCCTTTCATACTCTTGATTGGGTTATACTTGATGTAATCCTTAGTTTGATTGGTTTGTTTAACTGTCAAGTGAGGAGGGTTGAGGAGGTTCACACACCTGAACCTCATCACTTCCTGTTTGCTGAGAGAGCGTGGTTTGAGACCGAGCTCCGTCAAACTTTTTCTAAATATATCGTTTATTCCTGTTATTTCTTAATATTTATGTTCTAAATTGATAACTCACAGAGGGTTAAACCTATCCTTAAGTGTATCCCATACCAAATATCGTCATATAACGCACAGATACATTTGTTTTGTACGACCATTCGCTATTAGCACTCAGGCTGTTAGCATTCCCAGCCTTTATTTTTCTGAATATTGCCTCTATATTGCCACTGTTCTCATAATGACACCACTAATGGCTAATGATTCAGATATGTGTTTAACGTTACCTTTGAGTGCAGATGATGAATCTTTCTTTCAGTCAGAACTGGAAGCATTGGAGAAGCAGATCCATGATCTACTCGAGAGGCAAACACGTCTGCGAGAACAAAAAATGGCGCTGGAAACATCCCGGGCTGACGCTCGCAAAGCTGCGGTAAGTGTTCGACGTGATTGTAATACTCCTATCACTTCTACTCCGTGTGTTTCTATGCACAGAGCCCAGGATTCAAGATCACAACGAGCCGAAATGAATTTCACTCCTGCACCTGCACGGCGAGATGCGA
The DNA here is from genome assembly GCF_015846415.1 of Triplophysa dalaica. Lineage (NCBI taxonomy): Eukaryota > Metazoa > Chordata > Actinopteri > Cypriniformes > Nemacheilidae > Triplophysa > Triplophysa dalaica. The sequence goes on along the minus strand of NC_079546.1, from coordinate 16,019,446 downwards.
AATCCAGGACCGGAGCGATGAACTCTCCCCCACCGCCGCCACCGGTCTTCGAGATTTCTACGAGAAATCGCTATGCCGCCCTCTGCAAGACGAAATCCAACGCTGTGGTCATCTGAGACTCAATCGTCCGGAACGTACGCGCCTCCTTCAATGAAGGTAAACTTCATGAATTCGTTGCTACCAAGGTGCGGCGAAATACCCAGGTCAGGTGGAGTCTGTTTGTTTGTTAGTTTAGCAATTTTAAAGACCTCTAATTGGGTTTGTTTCTATTTTCGCTCCAGTTTACGCGTTTCTCTTTTTAGGGCGCAAGTGGTGTTATTATACCATGGTGCTATGAACTTTTTATTAATCTTTTTTGACTTCATAGGTGCGACCGCTTCTAATGTATTAGAGAAAATGGTGCCCTTTTGGGCTGTTGGAAGACGAGGCGTGCTGCTGCGTTCTGAACCAGCTGAAGTGGTTTGATAGCCTTTGCAGGAAGACCAGCAAGGAGAGCATTGCAGTAGTCCAACCTTGAGATTACCAGGGCCTGGACAAGGAGTTGTGCCGCATGCTCCGTGAGATATCGTCTGATCTTTCTAATGTTGAATAAGTCGCTATGCCGACTATGTTACTCCAACAAATACAGTTAAAGACCTAGGCGTTATATTAGACGGCAACCTGTCATTTAAAAATCACATCTCAAATATCACAAAAACAGCCTTCTTCCACCTTAGAAATGTTGCCAAATTACGAAATAATTTGTGTGTTGCAGACGCAGAAAAGCTTATTCATGCATTTGTGACCTCACGGCTTGACTATTGTAATGCTCTACTTAGTGGTTGTCCTGTATCATCGATAAACAAACTACAGTTAGTTCAGAATGCAGCTGCCAGAGTTCTTACTAGGTCAAGAAAATACGATCACATAACCCCAGTTTTATCATCGCTTCACTGGCTACCCATTAAGTATCGTATTGATTTTAAAATTCTTTTAATTATGTTCAAAGCCCTGAACGGTTTAGCACCTACTTACTTAACCGAGCTTTTATCACGTTACAACCCATAACGCTCTCTAAGATCTAAAAACTTAGGACTTTTGACAACACCTAGAATAACAAAATCCACCAAAGGGGGACGAGCTTTCTCATACGTAGCACCTAAAATCTGGAATAGCCTTCCTGATACTATTCGAGGGTCAGACACACTCTCCCAATTTAAATCTAGATTAAAGACACATTTTTTCAGCCAAGCTTTCACTTAATGCATAGTTAATGAACAGCAGCTACGCTAATTATTCTCTTTATTCTCTTTACGCCTCCCGAGGTAGGAAGAAGTTCCACCATGTCCAGACGACCGACAGATGCCCATCCCCAATTTGAGATTATGCCAGCTACAGCTGCAGACTGACTGACCATCCCAGCTCCATCTAAGGCAATTCCACCACCAGCCAAGAGAAATATAACCATCGGACCATCCCAGCTCAGACCACTACATCCCCAACCAAGAGCAAAGACGGACTATTTGTCTTATTAATGCTGAAGTTACAATATTTGTTATTAAATGCTAAACTAAAATCACATGTCACCAGTTTGAGTGCAGCTTTGACACGTCAGAGGGGATCTGGCCCTCCCGGTTGAGCCTGGTTTCTCCCGAGGTTTTTTTCTCCATTAATCAATCATTGGAGTTTGGGTTCCTCGCCACAGCAGGGCAGTGTTGGCCTGCTCACCGGGAGACTGCATTCATTCATTTATTTATTTAATTAGAAATTAGATATTATTTATTAGAATGATCTTACTCGTTGTATAAATACCATGCACTGTGCTGTGTTTTAACTTTTCTGTTTTTCCTGTTTGCCCCTGTAAAGCTGCTTTGAAACAATACACATTGTGAAAAGCGCTATATAAATAAACTTGAATTGAATTATCATGATTAGTGTTTGTTCAGTTGGGGTCTTGGTACTTGAATCTCATTACATGAACACTCTTTCAGATTAGACATTAGCAATTTTAAAAAGACAGTGGCATATTCAATTACATGAACATGAATTAACAAAATACTTCAAATTGACATATCAACTGCAATGCATACTGGGAATCATAAATGAGTTTGGATGTTGTTATCCAGCATGCATTGCAGCATAAATTTTTCTTCTGTTGATCGTCATCATTGTTAAGTTTCATACACTAATTCAAGACGTCTTTGTATCCTTAATTAAATTAACTATTGTATAATTTCTAAAAAGATTTGACAGTCATTTCACTACTTTATCCACATCCTGTAGTATTAGATTTTGTTAATGATGTAGAAAAGACGTCTGTTGGACATGTCTTTGTTTGGTAGGTTTTATCTATGCTGAATATTTACCAGAATGAATTTTCACAGTATCCTGCCTTGATGCCCGATGACTCCTGAGATGGCACAGGCTCCCCGTGACCCGAGGTAGTTCGGATAAGCGGTAGAAAATGGAATGGAATGGAATTTTCACAGTGGCTAGTTGTCTCTTGCATCTTCTATCGCTGGTTAATTTATTTCTGTTTTTAATTTCCCAATATAATTATTTCAACAATCTTTAATTTAATTCATTCAGATTTTTGCACCTTTTGTTTGACCTACTAGTTTTAAACATTTCAACAAACTTACATTATGCTTTCTCTGGCTGACACACTTGCTTCAGTTCCTGTAGCTAATATATTGGATCAGTTGTGTTTGAATTGGGAGATGTCCAAATGAGTACTGGTAAATGTCAAAATTTAACAGTGTTGAAAACCATTAGTATACACTAACAACAGTTCTACTGCAGACAACACTACACCGACCTGGCCATCATTCAGACTCTAGCTGACAACGATGTGTTGATCGTACCTGTTTCACCTAATGATTATGTATGGAATGGTCTTTTCAGAGACTCTTGGAAATGGTCTGATGGAACAAACGTCACCGCTTAACCAATTAACTGGAATACTTATCAACCTGACATGACAGGGATGAATTGACCTTGTGGCGCAGCAGGTCCTGATGGTCTGATAGATGATGGGCTCTGCTCAGATGTCCTTCCCTTCATCTGCATGCACAGTAGGTTTCAAGTGATTCTTAGCCACTCAAACCTAATAAATCTTGTTTTTTCTTCCAACAGCCAAGTATTAATGCCAATGGGATTTATGTTGTTGCAGATTCAAGTAATGTTCTCAAAGAATCAACGCAACAGATTGTCAGATTGGAGGAGAAATCTGGTCTAAATGTAAATGACTACGCAGTGATGGAGACCATCTTACGGTGGTCGAGCATTAAACTGTGTTCTAAAACCGATGAAAAAGCGGCGGTTGTGTTGTTAATCCATGCAGAGTGTAAGTGTGTACCAGAAGTAATGAAGAATTGACTCTGTTCTTCAGGTAAAGCAGAAACTGGAGGATTGTGGCATAGATTACACATGATTGACATGGAGACAACAGCCCGATGGAAATGTTTTCACACCAAAACCTGAAGATATAAATCTCAAACAGAGAAGCTGTTCAGTCTTTCCTTTTGACATGTAACAGTCATTAGTACATCGGTTAAGTGATTTCACTAAAAGGAAACGTAACATGAAATTGGTAACGAAAGATCTAAAGTTAAAATAAAAGAATCATGAGCCCAAGTAAAGCAAACCCTGATAACAATAATAGTGGTTTGTTGAAAGATTTTTCAACATTAATTGAAGGTGCAAAAGTGATATTGATTTAATGCACAACAAAATGATTAAAATATATTTAACATAGATTTTTCAACAACCATGTTTAATAGTTTAAATATTTCCTGCTTTAATGCATTCAAAAGTAGTTAGCCTTTGCTGGTGTGGGTTTCAATGTAACATATTTAATTAATCAAAAAATGTCTTATCTTTGAATTCATATTTATAAATGGGTTTACGTAGCTATGAAACATTTAAAGCAATGTTAAATTATTCTCTTTGATTTTTATTGTAGCACAGTAATTTAGTGGCATTTAGTGATTTTAGTTGTATTAATATTTAAAATTAGCTTTTATGCTTTAACTTTTATTTTTGTGTTAATTTTAGTAGAAGTTTTAAGATTTTAGTATGTGTTTTTTTTCATTACATGACTGTGAGAATCTGGATTTCGTCCTGTCCTCTATAAATATTGCATCTGTGTTTAATACAAAGTTCATATATCATATGTATTCAGTCGTATTCATTCCTATTAATATTAGTTTTTATTGATATAAGATGTGCCTTACTTTCTTGTTGTTTAACCTCGTTGAAAGTTGTATCGTATCTTATGCTGTCTTATGTTGATATAAGTATCTGTTGTTCTCCATCTCAAGGTTCCTAATAATGTCTAGTGACAATTGTTTTGATATTGTAATATTAAATACGTGATCATATCTGATTGTTCAGGAGGAATAAGACTAAATAGAAAGTCTGGTGATTTTCCACTCTGGTGGTTTTATATGACACCTCCTGTTTCAAGCATATAAATATTAGTCCTTAATACAATAAACTTTGGACTCTGATTGAACAAGCACTTGAGTCTGTGTCAAACTTTGTCTCCAGGCCTGAAACTCTGTGTGTTCAGTCGACTAGACTCTTCAACCGTAGAATATTGTTTAGACAGGGGGACAGTTTACATTCTTACAATGACTTATTTGTTTATTTTAATGTTGTCTAATAATACATTTTTATTGAAGTTTCATTTTAGTTATAGTTCACGAGTTCACCTGAGCAGATAATGAAGATAGCAGGGGTAGTAAAAGTATGCGTGTTTGGCGTGCTGTCCGGGGAGCAGGTTCCGAGCTCGCCGATTCCATCCGATCCCGGAACGCTCCCGCCCTCCAGTAGGGGCGAGTGCGCCGAGCTCGGAAATGGCCGAACCCAGAACTCACCCCCCGGAGTTCTGCTATCGACAAGAGCTCAAGTAGAGGAGCCGGGGAGGTGGTGGGATGTGTAATCCTTGAGAGATGGCTTCGGGTAAGAATCTTTCTCTACTTTTGTGCTGGTTCGCTTGAGCTGATGGGGTAGAGTCTATGATTGCTGATTGCGAACCAGCCGGTCTTAATTATATGCTCTGGCTTCTCCCGAACTTTGTTAATCTATAGTCATCCATTAACATCATTTCACGAGTTCACCTGAGCAGATAATGAAGATAGCAGGGGTAGTAAAAGTATGCGTGTTTGGCGTGCGGTCCGGGGAGCAGGTTCCGAGCTCGCCGATTCCATCCGATCACGGAACGCTCCCGCCCCCCAGTAGGAGCTAGTGCGCTGAGCTCGGAAACGGCCGAACCCAGAACTCACCCCCCAAAAGTGCAAGGATATGAGTTGGACAGCAGCCAGGTAGCGCATACTCCCCAAAACAACTGCTGAGAGGAAGGCTTCCTGGATGGTGGCTTGCGGTCGCCATGGGCTGGGGGCCCTTGCAGGTCCTGATGTAGTAGATGTTGTCATGGCCTCTGTATGTAGATTTTTGAGTTCTTCTGTGATCGTGAATTAGGATCATGTTCCTGGGGAGCAGCAGAGCTGGAAGGTTGGCTAGCTTAGGCAGGGTGATTTTGCCCGTCTGCTGTGGCAGAGCATTAGTTGAAGAACGGGCTTCTGCTGGGAGGTCGCTGTGGCGACACTGGCTTTGAGGATGAAAGGCGTTTTGCTGAGGTAGAGCGTGGGTAGGAAGCAGTGGTCCCCTGCGGGGCATTGCTGTTGCAATGTTAGCTTCAAGATGCGTGACATCTGCTGCGGCAGAGTAAAGATTGGGAGCCCTGGGGTGGTCACTGCGGTGACTCCGGCTTCTAGCATGGTTGGGGGTTTGGAACAGGTTCTGCTGCGGCAGAGAGAAGTATACATCAATGTGCCCATGTGGGGGTGTTCGCTGACGCGATGCTGTCTGCGTGCTGCTTGACGTTAACTGCTGTAGAACCATTGTTGGACACCCGAGAGTGATCACTGTGGTGACACTGGCTTGTAGCTTGGGTGTGGGTGTGGAACACGTTCTGCTGCGGCAGAGAGAAGTTTTGAAGCCATGGTTCCCTTCTTGTATTGGGGGGGTGGGGAGCACGTTCTGCTGCGACAGAGAGAAGTGTGAAGCTCGGGCCCCTGGTGGGGCGGTTGCTGCGGCGATACTGGCTTCGGGTATAGTAGGGGAGGGGAGAAGCACAATACTTCGGGGGAAGGGGTAAGGGAAACATGCGAGGGATTCTATCAGAAGAAAGACATTCTGCGGCGGCAGAGAGAGGGATGAAGCACGGGCCCCTGCGGGGGCGGTCGCACAATACGATACTGGCATCGGGGGAAGGGGACAAGGGGAAGGAAACATGCAGGTAGGGGTCAGCTGGGGGTAGGAAAGACGTTCTGCAGCGGCAGAGTGAGGGATGAAGCACGGGCCCCTGCGGGGGGCTGTCGCGTGGTACGATGCTGGCTTCTGGGGAAGAGGAAGGGGTAAGGGAAGCATGCGAGGGAATTTAGGGGAAGGGAAGACATTCTGCTGCGGCAGAGTGAGGGAGGAAGCACAATACTTCCGGGAAGAGGTAAGGGAGACAAACAGGGATTCAGCTAGGGGGTGGAAAGACATTCTGCTGCGGCAGAGTGAGGGATGAAGCGGTCTGCTTCTGGGGAATGGGATGGGGGAAGGGGATCTGAAATTTTGTGAGGCCTTTTTGGGCGGCCGTAGTTGCAGCGCCGATGCGGAAAGAATGGGTGGAAAATAGATCCGCCGGAATGCCCGATTGTAGTAAGACCAATTGAAGGTGTTTTTGGAACCAAAAACGTGATGCAGGGTGATTTGAATTGTCCACAAAGAGAGGGGCAGATGGATATGAGGCCTGTGATGTCCTGGAGTGGAGGTATGCTGCCAATGTTTGGAACGGCTGGATCGGTGAAGGGAGTTTGAAGATGTAAATTAAATGACCATGTCTGGCCTGGTCTGTCTTGCTCTGCTTAATGAAATATGATATGGTTTCCTGATCGAGTGTGGACAAATCAGCATTGGAAGGGTGAGCTGAAGGATCGAAGTGAGATGTAGTGGTAAATTCTGAACCTCTGAGAAAGCCGAAGAACGGCAGAATGAACATAGCATCGAGGGTGCGTGCGGTGTGCTTCGTGTGGTAGCCTCTGCAAAGAGTAGAGATGCATTTTGTTAGGATCTCTAAGGTTATGGGTTGCTTGGCATCTCGAGGAGGAGGTTGGGTTCTTTGGATGCCCTTTAGGAGCAGGGATGTCTGAGGACTTTCTATGGCTGGGGAAGGTGAATTGTAGATCAATTTGTGAAAAAATTGGATCCCGCTCAAGTAACCTTTGATTAAGCTGGCTTTGAGATGTTTCGTGTTATTGAGGAAGGAGATGAATGACGTGATGGGAGGAGGGAAAAATCCGGAAGGGGATGTTATATGAGAGGTGGAACGTTTTGAAGTTCTTCCAAGCTGTGAGGTATGACTGTTGGGTCTTGTGAGAGACGGCATAGATGATTGAATTTCTAGAAGCGGTGAGCAAGGTGTTTAGAGGGTGATTTAGTTGAATATTAAGGCTGAATAGGGAGAAACCGGCGTTGGTGATTGGTCTGCCTCTGGAGCAAGCAGCCTGGATTTCTGAAATGAAAAGCGAGAAGGGGCGTCAGGTATCTGGTTTTTAACTCCAGGAACGTGTCTAGCGGACAGGACGAATTGGTCGCACGCTGAGATCCAAATTAGGCGTCTCAGAAAAGGCATTAGGCCGAGCGAGTGGGAGCGGCCCTCATTGATGCAGTGTACCGTAACTTCATTGTCGCAATGGACCACGATCCTGGAGGCGGACCATTCCTTTCCCCATAAATTGGCCGCCGCCACTAAAGGGTACAGCTCGAAAAGAGCTGACGATGCAAGGGACTGCGGTAGGCTCGTGAGCTGGGGGGTGCCACGTTGACGCGAACCAACGACCCTGGTAGTAACCCCCAAAACCTATTGAGGGAGCTGCGTCCGTATACTGGCGAATGTCGACGGGGAGAGATATCCATTCGTTGTAGAAGAAGGAGATACCGTTCCATTGTCTCAGGAATTTGATCCATAGACAAAGCTCGTCGCGGCAAGAGCTGTCCAGGTGGATTAAGTCCTCCAAAGCGTGAGCCGAGGAAGCAAGGGAAAGGAGGTGCGAAACGAATGGCAACCTTGGGGTATGATTCGCATCGCGAAGTTCAAATGGCCCAGGATGGATAAAACGTCGCGTTTGGAGCAGTGCGGGGAGTCTAGGAGAGAGGTGGTGATCAGGATTATTCTATCGATTTTTTCCTGGGGCAAGGACGCGTGGAATTTGAGCGTGTCAAGTTTGATGCCTAGAAACTCGACGGATGTGCTGGGTCCCAAAGTTTTTTCGGGTGCGAGAGGCACTCCGAGCCCCGAAAAAACTTCCTGGACTGTGGAAAGATGAGCGGCGGGGATAGAGTCGGGCGGCGAGATTATCAGAAAGTCATCCAGAAGGTGGATGAGATAAGGAATGCCGTGGTTGTTAGAGAGGGTCCAACAGATTGCCTCTGATAACATGCCGAAAATTTTTGGGCTAATTCTGCACCCGAAAGTGAGGTGGACAGAAAAGTAGAACAGATTTTTCCAGCAAATGCAGAATAAGTGCCAAAAAACGGGGTGAATCGGCATGATTTTGAACGCGGATGTGATGTCTATTTTAGCTAGGCGCCTCGTCTGGCCTTTTTGATTAGCGTGATAGCTTGCTCTATGTCCTGATAATGCAACGAGAATTCGTCGAGCGGAATTAGACTGTTGATGCTCGGGAAATGAGAACTGTGTGGGGAGGACAGATCGAAAATTAGGCGCGTCTTTCCAGAAAATTTTCGCGTGGCCACGCCGATGGGGCTGATGTGGAAAACTGGAAATGGCGGGGCGGCGAAGGGACCGATCAAGAACTGGTCGTCGATTTCTCGTTTAATAAGGCAATCGACAGTGTCGGGTACGGCGAGCGCGGAACAGAGATTTGGGCATACGAGGCTGCTAGTGAGGCCACAGGCGATGCCGGGATTGAAACCAGTTTTTAGACCAGACAAGAGGTAATCTGTTAAGGCATGGTCAGGGTGGTGTCTTAGTTCATGGGATAAATTCAACACATTGACAGGAGCCGATAAGTAGTTGAGGGAATTTTTATTTGCTTTTTTGTGCACTGGGCAGACCAAGCGGGAATGGGCGCCGCCGCAATGGTTGCCTACGTGGAAGTAACGGTATCGCTGTCTTGAACAGTGGTCCGTGTTAAAGCTCCTGCAGACGTCCTGCGCTCGAGCGTTGTTTCTTCCTGACGTGCCGGGGCGAGATTGCTGATTTAGCAGGTGCGGAACGTGAGCGGTGGAAGCTAGAGGAGGCGAAGTCTGGCGTGGGGATGGAGTGGGTGTGATGAGGGGACAGGCTGTTGTGCTATGCGCCACCGAGTGACACACAGCGCAAGAAAAATATTGGCAGCCCAAGAAAACCCTGTTGTGAAGCTCAGTGTCCAGTGCTCCCCAATACGGGCACTGATTCCACTGAGCTACTCTGATGTCGCATTTCGCTGAGAATAACCTGTGGTAGGTGTAGAAATACGGTCATCCATAAGAGAGCGCGAGCTCCGCGACTATGGCTAGATAGTCGCCGAGCTCACGTCTCCTCTGAGGCAAAAGCGTGCAGATAACCTCCGTGTAGCGTGAGAAAGCTAGAGTAAATTCCGGAAATGACAAAATGCGGGGTTGACTGTGGGACGTGTTTTTAACGGTGAAGGAGAGATCGCCAAAGGAAATTTGTCGCCCGGCTACATGGGGTGGGAGTGGTGATAACAGTTGAAAGAAGTCAATATCCGCACCTGCTAAAATCTGGGCCCTGATGTTACTGGAGACCGGAGGAAGTTCCAGGACCGGAGTGTTTGGAGGCATCGGCATGGGGACAGCAGTCGCCAAAGAATGCTGAGGTGTTGCCTGAGTCGTAGAGAAGAGTGTTGTCGTGGCTTCCGCTGGAGTGGCCAATTGGTGCTTTCTCATGCCGGTGACGTCATCCTGGCCAGCGATGGCTGCTAGTAGCGGATCCGCTGGCCATGAGGCGGGTGCTAGGTTAGGTGGAGACGTGGTGCTTAGTGGGTACATGTGACCGGACAGTGCTGTAGGCCGGCTCGAGCTGTGCTTGTGGTTGCCGTGCGAGGGAGCAGGAAATGTCCCATCTGCCCCCCCGACTGGAGAATTGCTGGCATCGATGATGGCTCACCTGGAGCGATGCCTAGCCTAGCCGATCGCCTGTTACGGTGGCCTGAGGGTGGTAAGGCGTCGCCGGCCGCTGAGGTGTTTGGTTCAGGATGTTCTCGGCGTAGGCTTTGCGCCCGGTGCGGATCCATCAGCACTGGTGGCTCCTGCTCGGAGATTGCAGGCGGGAGAGAGGAAGAAACACTGTATAGCTCGGCTTTGGTCATCCGCTTGCTGAAATAGATGTCCCTTTCGGACAGCGCCGTGCGGAGTCCTGAGATGTTCCACTTCCCGATGGCTGGGATGAGTGGACGCGTCGAGGAGTAGGAAGATGCAGGCGAAGGCGGAGGGTGTCTGATAGACTGCTGCGAAGAAGAGCGGGGGCGTTTTGAAATGCTTTGTTGCCTCGCGAAGTAGTTTCAGCTTCGGGAAGCCCGACGGCGCTTGAAATCGCTGGCTCATCCTGTTCGATGGCACTCGCCCTGGAATCTGAAGATTCGGTGTCTGACATTTTTTAAGGATGGCAAAGATAATCCTTCCGGAGATCATGTGTAATCCTTGAGAGATGGCTTCGGGTAAGAATCTTTCTCTACCTATGTGCTGGTTCGCTTGAGCTGATGGGGTAGAGTCTATGATTGCTGATTGCGAACCAGCCGGTCTTAATTATATGCTCTGGCTTCTCCCGAACTTTGTTAATCTATAGTCATCCATTAACATCATTTAGTAGTTTATTATAGAATGGTTAGTCTATTCTTAAAATTTCAGTGCTTGATATATTTCACTTTATTTTATAGGCAACATTTTGATTTAATTGAACTTTCGAAAGTTTTTCCAATAATGTTTAGCTCAATATTTATTCCATTTTTATGAACGTAGTCAAACTTTTAATTTAAGTTTACTAAGTTTTCAAAATCAAGTGCAGGTGGTAGATCCTTTTCTTATCTAGCGCCTAAACTTTGGAATATTCTTCCCTGCACGGTCCGGGAGGCAGACACACTCTGTCAGTTTAAATCTAGACTAAAGACTCATGTTTTTAATCTTGCATACACTACACCTCCATAATATTAATCCTCAGAGGATTTAGGCTGCATTATTTAGATCAACCGGAACCAGGAACACATCAAACAACAAATGATGTACTTGTTGCATCAAAGAGTGCAGAACAGTACTCTACTCTCAGCCAGTCTTGTCTCTTTGTTCCAAGGTTACCGCAGGATGCAGTTCATGCCCAGACCTGATGGCAGAGCTGAGAATGGGAAGCGGTGACCTGACAAGTGCTAAGAGGATAGAGCTGGATAAAGGACGCGACAACTTTGTTTTTCCTACAACATTTCAAATGCTATTAGATTGTTAATGATAATCTTTAATTTTTATATTTTTATTAAGCCTTGTTGTGCAAGCACTGATGAGCTTGTGCAGAGGCAGCAGCTTATGCCAGAGGGGAACTGGAATCCCCTGGTTGGGCCTGGGTTCCCCTGAGGTTTTTTTTCTCGATGGGAGTTTTGGGTTCCTCACCACCGTTTGCATATTGTTTTGCACTATCTGCCTGTCCTGGGGGGCTGCTTTAGAATTCATACTTGTATTAAATGTGTCTCATGTACAGCTGCTTTGTAACAATGAAAATTTTAAAAAGCGCTATATAAATAAAGTTGAGTTAAGTTGAGTTGAGTTAAAATGACTTGTGAGTGGATTAAGCAAGAGGTGTACTTCTTTATAAAACCTCAATAAAATACTTTGCATTTGCAATACATCAATAAATCTGTGTATTTGTATCCTTTTGCATATCTGATATATCGTGCTTCTCTCCTAGTCAACACGATTACATCTCAATCTTACAGGGATGTCACCATGAGTTTACAGAAAGCTCACGATGAGGTCAAAATGTAACTTCACAGCTTGTACTGTGATCTTAGAGGTCGAGATGTGAATTTGTTTGCTGTAGAGTGCACATTTTTTATATTGAGTAATGCTAAATGAGGCAAGGCAAGTTTATTTATATAGCACATTTCATACACAAGGGCAATTCAAAGTGCTTTACATAAAATGATTGACAGAAAGAAATAAAACGTATCTTTAAAATGCAAATGATTTAAGATCACAAATACTTTAGATTTTAAGAAACAATAAAACAGCAATAAAATTGATTAAAAATGTGAGTGTATAAAAAAGAATAAGTGCAAAAATAAAATAAATTAGAAATAGAAGTGTAGTTGATGTAAACCAGCACAGGGCTCAGGTTGTGAATGCACAGCTAAACAAGTGTGTTTTTAATCTGGATTTAAAAGTTTAAATGAGTCTTTATCGATAGGATAATCATTGGTAAATGTTGATGAGAACAGTGTTTTGCTGGCAAATGTGTGATAATAGAGACTGAGATTCAGCTGTTTTGAGACAAACATATATTACATTGCAAAAGTTTATAATTAAGACACAAATACATCAAGACTCAGTGTATGAACCTCAACAATGGTAAAAATAAACTGAGACGCCTCATGATGCAATGCATGCTGGGAGTCATGAATGAGTTTTGAACTCTGGTGGTACCCAGCATGCATTGCAGAGTGAAGTTTTCATTCTGCTGATTGTCACCATTTTTGAGTTTAATATGCTGATTCTTGATGTATTTGTGTGTAAATCATTTGTTGCAAAATACCTTTGAAATATCTGATTATCTGAAAACAGCAGCATTTCACTCTCTATTATCACAAAAACAGAAAGTTTTCTCATCAACTTTTACCCATGATTATACTATCAACAAAGACTTTTATCATTAATCAATATAACAAATGTGCACTATACAGCAAACATACAGTTACAGTAGCCAGAGGAAGAGAAGTCAAACACTTTAGAGTCAAGAGCTCAACTAAAGCAAACACTCAACATAATGGTGACTTCAAATGACAAACCAGTCACATCTAAACCTCTAAGATCACAGTTTGAGCACACAGTGAGTTTGCTGAGAGGTTGCATTTTGACCTCATCGTGAGTATTGTGAAAGCTCATGATGACATCCCTGTGACATCACTGTGACATCATTGTGTTGACTGGGTATCACTCAAACAGGGACGTTTATTTTAATATAACCTTTAACTTAAAGGGGTAAAAAATGCTGTATTTTCCACATACCGTGCATGTTTGTATTTCCTCTTTGCTCCGCCTCTCTGAAACGCACTGACATTTTACATAGCTCATCGCTCTGAAAAGCGAGGTGTGGTATGATTGGCCAGTTCACTAGTGATTGGTTGAATACTGCACTGAAATGTAACGTCTCTTACCATATTCGGAACATCAGGCTGCGCCGCGACAGAACAATTCACAATTCACAGAAATTCACAAGACCGCTCCACCAATTTTACATGTCTAATACATGCATGGGCAACTTAAAACACAGCAAAGAAGAAGACAAAATGTATTTCCGGCAAATCACCCGTTTAACACATGATACAACATTCATATTGCAAACGCTAACAGAAATTTAAACTCACCACTTAAACTTATTCAAATAAATCTGGACGTTTCCTTCTTTCACCACAAAACTCTGTTAGTTTTCTTTGTTATATCTCTTGTGGATCGAAGCCGCGCTTATCCACTGATCATGTTTTATTGCATTTATAAAAAGTTTCTGACTGACAACCTGACAGTCAGACAGAGCATCAGTACCCGGTTGACCTGGTACGTCGGTGCTACTGGGTCTTATGAAAACCCAAATATAAACAACCGTTCATTTTAATTCTGGCCCAGGTTCAAAGTTTTAATTTGCAGGCACTCTGTCATTTACATAGTCAAACCCCTACACCATTAAAGTTGACATTTTATATTAAACAAACTTAGTTAAACAAACACATTTTTATTACCATATTCCTACAAACATTAATTTTATGTTGGAAACAAATACACATTTGTTTTCTTTTCATTGTAGGGCCTTTCCTAGTATGTTCTGAAGACATGCAATAAGGGAGAAAAAAAAGAATAAATTGGGCATCCAGAACACATACCAAGACTGCAAAAGCCTTTAAACCTTATGATTTAAATGTATATCTTTTAGATACAAATTCTGAGACTACCCCTTCACCTGCACACAAACTCAAGCTTGTTCAAGCAGGGCTTGGCAAAAAGACTATCTCAATTGCAATAGACATGACACATTCAGAGGCATAGTAGTGTATTTGTCTTTTTGTACAACTGGAAGAAATAAATGTATACTGCAATCATAAGTATAGGTAATAGAAACCTTTATTATATTTTAAACGTGTGAGTTTCTCTGCATATTACAATCATTTTCCAGCACGTTGTATGAAGCATTCCCGAAAATGGAGTGGAGGATGGATGCTTTATAAGGCTACTGGTGACTTTATATTTTCTTTATTACCACTTGAGTCAGTATGTTTTGGGTTGTATAGACATTTGTCATTTTAATTTGATCTTTGATTATAGGGGTGTCACGTGCGTGCTGGCAGAAGAGAGCGTGCTCCAAAGGATAAATCAAAATAAAGAAAAAAACAACCAAAACATAAAACAACTGTGACATTACCCCCCCTCCGAAAGGCGCATCCTCGTGCCTAAACAGTACCAAGTGGGGAAGGAGGGGTGGTGCAGCCCTGAGGCTGGTGCAGGAAACACGGGACATGGCGGGACGGGAGGCCCCCAGGACGACACGCCCAGCTCGGGGGGTCCTGAGGGCGCCGGTCGCTCGGGAGGCCTGAGAGCCCGATGACCAGTCTAGTCGATCGGGCTATCCCTCCCATATGGCGCCCCCCAAAGAATATTTGGGCTGAGTCCAGGTGCTCATGGGGAGGTCGGATCAGACTTGCTGGGCAGCGGGCTCTGGTGGCTGGGCAGTAGGCTCTGTATAACGACTGTTATACAAAGTGATTTAGCGACTTTGAGCTCTAAGGCCAAAAATTCTAACTGTTTAACTAACGATATTGATAGCAGTACAATAACTTGATACTGGTTTTTGATGTTGATTTCCTCATCCCCACCAAAAAAATATAACCACTTATTTTGATTTCTTTATCTGAAACCGATTTACTCAACCAGGTTTCACACAAGACGACTACATCCGTATCTGTAGGCTGAGCCCCTTGTATGATTCATTTCTTCTCCGATCAAAACTGGAGTCTAGGAGCACACAAGAGATAGTGGTAAAGTTGTCATATATCGTTATGATACTACACAGACAGACCAAATCAACAGTGTCAGAGGTGAAAAGTAGGGGCAGAGGGAATGATGCGATATTAAGTGAACAGCCAAATGCGCACGTCCGTTTATATGATTCTATTCTTCTATTTATATGACGGTATTGGGAGCACTATAGTAGGTGCCCCCAGAGATAAATAAGGATAAAGAAAAAATAAAACAGAGCGAGGCAAGGAGGAACCACTTCTTACTCTACATGCCCACCGCACCACCCAAACGTGGAAAGACAGAATATTACGTAGGACCTGGGCATCCAAACAACAGGCCTAGGTATGATAAAGTCCAGGTCAGTGATGGAAAAATTCAGTACTGGTTACCCCTTTCTCCACGGCGACCGATGTTGTTGCGTGTCGTCACTCGTAAACAGGAAGCCTGGCGAGTGAAGCAATGGTGTGGGTGCAGGCCAGCCGCCTCTAAAACATCAGGCTATGTGGCGGTATGTTTGGGATCATTGTCATGCTGAAAGACCCAGCTACGTTTCATCTTCAATGCCTTTGCTGATGGAAGGAGGTTTTCACTCAAAATCTCACAATAAATGGCCCTATTAATTCTTTCCGTTACACAGATCAGTCGTCTTGGTCCTTCTGCAGAAAAACAGCCCCAAAGCATGATGTTTCCACCCCCATGCTTCACAGTGATATGGTGTTATTTGGATGCAACTCAGCATTCTTTCTCCTCCAAACACGACAAGTTGAGCCCTCACCTCATCCCCCAATGTTGATTTGCTGAAATATTGATCACTTTAAACCACAATTACTGAGGTCAGTGTTGCCTTAGTTGAGCTCTTGACTAAGTAAAAAAAATTCAGTGCAATGGAGTTTGATGTAAACACTTACGCATTGATGAAGTATAACAACAGATCTTTTTGACCCATATAAATTTGTGGCTGTTTGCTTCTATTATATTGGGTGTGATCAAATAAACAATCTGATTCTAATAAAGTGGAGGTTAAGCTTTTAGCGACTGGTGAAAATTGTGAGGTTCATAAAAGCACTGCGACAAAGTAAACAGAAAACCTCACTGACACACTGAGACATCAACACTCATCATAGGAACTGCAACAATGGTTACAATCACCGAACTAATTCAGATAAACAGATCAACTGCAATGCAAATATGTACATTATGTACTAGTCCTTCAACGATACATAAAACAGTTTGGAATGTGTCTCAGTTTCATGTGTAGTTACTTAAGGTGCTCTGCCGGATAGGTGACTGGTTTTCCCGCATGTGGGTATGTAAAACCTACTCTTGTTTTACAATCGCGTTGAAAGGTATGTGAAATCATTGTTTTAAATTGTGTATTTATATTTTAGATACAAACCAGTGCATCCTTTTATGCTCTGTCGCCGCAAGACTTGATGTCTCAATACTGCTGTTTTGCTTTATTTTGCTTTACTTTTGCTTTGCTTTTGCTTCGCATTACTTCTGGGTTGTTGCTTGCTCGCTTGCCATTCCTTGCTCGCTAGCCGGCTCAGGGGTGTGTGCGGTGGCCTAGTTGTTGCCGGTGTTTCGGTTTCTGCTGTACATTTAGAAGATTGTTTTATTGATTCTTTCTTTTTTGTACTTATTTTTTTAGTTTCATGTTTTTTTGTTTCTTGTCTTTATTATAGTTATATCCATTTCTATTTTTCTTTATTTCTAGGAGCTGGGAGGAGTCCAGAGTGGGCAGGCTAGTCATCCCTGGTGCCAGAGTTTTCCTACCAAGTGTAGTTTTCTTTTGATTCCCTTTTGACATGTATTCCACGTGTGTGTTTCGTGGTTGTCTGTTTGGTGCACGGGTTGACCCTTGCGGGTCCTTTGGAGGCCTAGAATCTAGCCTGTTCAACTACTGGTGATCCCAGTTCCCAAAGTTTGTGTACTACTTTGTTTAGTTACAATTGTCTGCTTCATGTGATGGAACTCCTGAAAACCAATATTGCAGTGACCAGTTTTTTAATTATGTATGGTCATATATTAAAATTTCAACTTGTACCAAATAAAGGTGTCAATTATCAATATCCGCGTCTCATAGTCTCTGTCTAAAAGGGAAACTTTAACCTGTGTGCTTGTATTGATCCTTTCCCAGGTAGTTAACCTGGGTGGCATAGTCGCTATTTTCTTTAGTCCAGTAGGATTGAGTTCTTCCTCGGGCTATTCAAATCCAGATCCCCCCCTTCTTGCCACATTTGCTTTTATGTTTATAAATAAACTGACATTGCCACTGACACTCTGAGAATACTGCTCGCTATTGAAAATGATCCACTGATCTCATGTAGAATTTTTAGTCTGGTGATAATTTTTACTTATTTTTTTCCCAGTTTTTTAATTACCATTTCCAACAGTTTTATACAAATCAGTTATATGTATACTCAACTTGTTTATGTATTCATGTCAAAAAAAAAAAAAGGCAACAAAATAAATAAATAAAAAACCTGCTCATACTTGAAGTATTAAGTATAAATATATCAAATCAGGCATTAAGAGGACCGACCAAGTTTACTTACTATAATGATTAATAAAAGGTTGCCAAATTGAGTAAAATGTTTGTTCTTTTTTCCTTAAAGAGTATTTAATTTTTTCCAATTGTAAATATTTCATTACGTCTCTAAGAAGGTTTTGATGAGTAGGAGGAATTTTATTTTTCCAGTTTAGTAAAATGAGACGTCTGGCTAGCAACATCACAAAACACAATACATTAATTTGTGAGCTGGTCAATTGTATATCAGCAGGTACAACACCAAATAATGACATTACTGGATCTGCTGGGAGTCTAACATAAAAAATTGCTTACAAAGTCTCAATTATTTTTGACCAATAGTGAGTGATGTGGGGACAGTTCCAAAATGTATGTGACAATGAAGCAGGGGCATATCCACAACGATCACCAGAGGTGACCACTCCCGGAAACATCTTGGACAGTCTTTGTTTGGAAAGGTGCAATCGGTGCAGGATTTTAAATTGCATCAGACCGTGTCTGATACAAACAGAAGATGAGTGTTAGAATGTAAAATTCCTATGTCCCCTTGTCTAAGTATTATTCTAAGGTTGCAGAGTCTAGTCGACGGAACACACAGAGTTTCAGGATCGATCCGGGAGACCAAGAATGAAACACAGACACAGGAGTGTAGTTCAATCAGAGTCCCCAGTTTATTGTATTAAGGACTAATACTTATATGCTTGAAACAGGAGGTAACATTGGTCATGGAACATCACCAGAATGGAAAATCACCAGACCTTCTGTTTATTCTTACTCCTCCTGAGAACAATCAGATATGATATCACAAAGTTTGTATTCGATATGTGTCTTTATACATTCAACATTACAGTATCAAAACAATTGTCCCTTGACATCATTAGGAACATTGAGATAGAGACCAACGGATACTCATATCAGCATAACACAGCATAAGACATGATACAACTTTATTTTTTTATACACAGTTGAAATATTGTCGAGGACACAGACGAAATCCAAATCTCACAATGAGTGGACCCCTTCTTGAGCTTCGATCCATTGGTCGTCTGTGATGTTTACTCCTAAATCTTTACTCCAAGCATCCTTTATATGGTCAAGTGTAGTTGTACAGTCTATCTGCGAAAGGTAATTATACATTCTAGAAATAGATCCTTTTTTGAGTGGGTTGTTCAATAATACCTTGTTCAAAGGACATTTTTCAGGCTGATTGGGAAAAGAGGGAAATGTCGCTTTAGTAAAGTTGCGTATTTGCAATTATTTGGAAAAGTCTTTGTTATCAATATTAAATTTATGTTTTAACTGTTCAAATGTTGGAAATATTTTGTCAATGAAGAGGTCTATAATAGTATGCACTCCTTTAAGGTCCCATTGTTGAAATGTTTGACCTGAAAACAGCTTATGTGCTTGATTACCAGTTATTGGTGTAAGGACTGAACATTGATTCCACTGAAAATGTTTTCTGATCTGAGACCAAATTTTTGGTGAGTGAGAGACCACAGGATTCTGAGCCTTAAATTTTGAAAAATCAGAGGAGTAATGATCGATGATCTTAGTGTATTAGGAGAAAAGCCTGTTTTTCCATCTGTTTCCAATCAGGTTCGAGAGATCCGTTCCAGAATGAAATACATCGAATATTACAGGCCCAATAATAGAGCCGGAAGCTGGGCAATCCCATTCCTCCCATGGGTTTGGGTCTTTGTAAAAATGTTTTTTTTTAATTCTTGGTGTCTTTTTATTCCATATAAAGGACGCAACTAAAGAATCTATTTTGGTAAAAAAAATTGTATTAATCAGAATTGGAACACACTGAAATAAAATAAATATTTCGGTAAAACATTCATTCTGATAATATTAATTCGGTCGGCGAGAGAGATCGGGAGATTAGACCACCTCTCGATCTGTTACTCCGTTTGTTTATATAGGTTCATTTTTGCTGAAAAGGCCAGACATTTCCTGCGTGATATTTATTCCGAGATATCTAAAACAGTCTGAAACAGCGAAGGGAGAAGGAGTGAGTGTATGTACTTGATCTTTTGCCCTAGAGCTGATCGGAAACAATATGCTTTTTGATAGATTAATATTATATCCTGATACTTTACCGAAGTCCAATAGCATAGTCATATTTTTGACAGAGAAAGAGATGGATCTGTAATATATAGAAGCAAATCCGCTTATAAGGACACTTTATGCTCCTTATCTCCTCTTACAAACCCCTTATAATCCTCTGTAGAGTGTAGCAGGATGGCAAGAGGCTATATGACCTGTGCAAACAACAATGGAGATAAAGGGCAGCCTTGTCATGTTGAATGGTGAAGAGTTCATATTATTTGTGTGAACACATGCTTTAGGTAGAGCATAAAGCAACTGAATTAAAGAAATGTAGTAGGGGCCAAATCCAAACCTCGACAGGGCCGAGAAGAGAAAATCCCATTCGACCCTGTCGAAGGCCTTCTCGGCATCTAGTGCGACCAATATTTTAGATACTTCTTTATTTGGATTTTGAGTGTAGATAATGTTGAACTGTCGCCTGATGTTTAAAAACAAATGTCTGTCCTTGACAAATCCAGTTTAGTCTGGTGACACAAAAGTTGGAAGGACCTTTTCCAAACGCATGACTAAGATCTTTGCCAGAATTTTGTTATCTACATTCAAAAGGCTTATGGGTCTGTATGAACCTGGTTCTAGAGGGTCCATGCCAGATTTATAGATTAAAGGGATGCATGCATCGTATAACGTTTGAGGTAAAGAACCTGTAGTCAATGCTTCATTACAAACACTTAAAAGAAGTGTTGAGATTTGATCTATAAAGGCCTTGTAAAATTCTTCACTGTAACCATCAGGGCCAGGGTACTTATAGTTTTGCATACACTGTATAGCTTGTTTTATTTCTATGTTTGAAATAGGTTGTTCTAATATTTTTTTGATTTCTAGATTTATAGTGGATATCTGAAGGTTATCAAAAAATTGTTCTATTAAGTTTGGATTCTTTTTTGGATTCTGAAGAGTACAATTTAGAATAGAAATTCTTGAATGTGTCATTTATTATTTTGGGATCGGTTGTTTGACCAGAATCTGTTCGTATCTCTGTAATTAACCTTGATGCTGCTTCTTCTTTAATTTGCCGGGCTAATAATTTACCTGTTTTTTCCCCATATTCATAGTTTTTGTGTCTTAATTGTGTCAAGAATTTAGTCGTTTCTGCTGTGTATAGTAAATTGAGTTCAGTCTGCAATGACTGCTTTCTTTTATAAAGGTCTGGTGTTGGGGAATTAGCATAAACTCTGTCAATTTCCGTAAATTCTTGGGTCATTTTTAACTCCTTTTCCCTTCGCTGCTTATTTTTCAAGCTACACAAGCAAATAATCTGGCCCCTCATGTATGCTTTAAATGTTTCCCACAAGGTGGATCTTGTGATCTCTGGATCATCATTTGTATGCAAAAATAGTGAATTTCAGCAGTGAATCAGACTGCAGGTCAATGAGTTCAAGCTGAACATCAGTGGGTGCATTATCAAGACTGCAGGTAAAGGGAGAGGAAACCAGCTGCATTTTATCCTCAACCTTTTTGAAATCTTGAAAACACCTTGAAAATTCATCATGCAGTGCTTCTAACATGGATGAGTACCTGTGCCGGTGATCAGCTGATGGTTTGACTTCTTTCAGGGTACATGTGTTCGAGATTGTTGCTGCCTAGTTGCCTTGAAATTAATTGCAACTTTGTCATGAAGGCTTTCACATGGCTATGCATTTCATGAGCAAAAAGGCCCTTGCCCTGCAGTTGTGTGTTCAGTTCATTCATCATTGCAGTCACATCAACAGCAAATGTTAAATATGCCATTCAGTCCTTATCAGACAGCTCTGGGATGGTTTTGCCTTTTATCTCACAAAACTCTTTTATCTCCGATTTCAGAACCCAAAACCTTTTGCCCAGGCTGAGCCATCTGACAGCTGTGTGGTACCTGACATCACCATGTTCGCTCTCTTGCTCCTCCAATAGTTCTGCGTTGAGTTCAGCAGCAAGAGATTGGTAAGAATTCTCTAGAGCCGTGAGCCTGTCAGAAGTGTCGCTGAGGGACTGCTCCATGCCCGTCTGTGTGTTAGCTGTTTCTGCTTGCATTGAAAACAGTCTTTCAACTTTTTCTGTTAGCTCGTCACAAATAGTTTTCATGTCCACTTTGGTTGTCTCCCCCAAGGATGAGATCTCGCCATGTATTTTTTTTGCCCAGGCTCTCTATTTCTGTTTTAAGAAAAGATCGCATGGTGTCTCCGTACAAGCTAAATTCCGATCTCAGCTCAGCATGCAAACTGCCTAGTGAGATTGGGCCTTCTTCTGTTAACCCCACGGCTCCGCTAGCTTTAGCACCATCACTTTTCTCTGCGGAGGTGGCGTGAGATTCATCCCCCAGAGTTGTCTGCATGAATTGTCCTTCCTTTGAGACATTATGATATCACTGTTGTGGCTTAGTTAGTTTAAAATTAGCTGGTCTGAATTTTTTTTTTTAACTTTGCTAACACCATTCTACCGGAAGCAGAAGCCTTTTTACATATTTTAAAGCTTGAGGCTGATAAGTGTTGGGCAGATGAGATTTAAGGAAGAATTTCTTTAACTCTTAAGAGCGTGTTGGGAAAATCACAAACATCAAGAATCAGCATATTAAACTCAATGACGGTGACAATGACTTTCTGCCAGTTCAGACTGCCTTAGATGTTGCTGCGGCTCATCTAAAGAAGTCTTGCTGCTAGACCTGTCCTGTCTGTCTAGCCCCTATAACCGGTCACAGTTTCCTAGAAACTCACCACCCTACAGCATCTCGCTCATCGAAGACGGCTGCCTGGTGGCATCTCTTGCTGTGTCTCATCTCTCCTGGTATTGTTCTCCAGCTCCCGTTGGTGCCCCAAAGGACTACCTCTCCGTTTTCAACCCCCAGCCTCTCCGAGTTAAAGGCGTCTTCCGTGCCGGACCTGCTGGCATCTGGGGTTCAGTATTTCCGCCGCCGTGGAAGGGTGGCATTCACCAGTTGGACACTATCTGTATTATTGACTGTACTCTTCAAATAAAGCGTCCTTATCCCGCACTTGGGTCTCTCGTAGTCTGTCATGACAGACCCAGAGAAGGGATCCAAAATTGAAGAGAGAACATCAAGAAACCAAAAGGCGGTCAGTCCAAAGGTTATTTCTCTGTGTGGTAAAATTGCAGACTATGAAAAGATGTTTTATTGAAAAAGTTCGGGAGGAGCATGTGCAAATAATTACGCAGCTGCCCGGCATTAGCAATCACGCAGCTGCCCGGCATTAGCAATCACGCCAGCTCTCCGACCAAACCAGACGGAGCTCTATAAATAGTGAAATTGCCGTACCTCCTCCACTAAACATTTTAGCAGCATCCAGCAAACATGTCTGAGAACGAGATCTATGACAATGACAACGACGACTCCTCAGCCACCCAGGGTCCCTCAGAAATTATTCAACCTCTATACTTCCAGCCAGCTCAGAGTACCCCAAACCGCTCCTATTACAAAGCCAAAAGCTGCCGACAAGACCCACAACACCATACCTCCACAGCCCGAGGAAACGACCATCCCCACCACTGCGAGGAAGAGGCGCAGTTCCCGAAGCCAAAGAGGACGGCCCCGGAACACGCCGACGTCTGCAACCAACCTTCTCCAGGATCATCAGAATCCAACACCTCTGCCGGCTCTACGTCGGTCCACAACCGACATGGCAGCGCGAGCACGCGCCTGCAAGCGGTAACATTTCCTACCCAACCTTCCGGCTATCAACTCTCAAATTTCCCCTCTGGTCACTGGCCTGCAGCCCCACTGCTAAATGCGTGAGGCCTAGACTCTTGCTTACTCTCCTTTCCTATTGCTACAGGCACTGGAGCCGCCCAAAGCGTGAGGCTGCCTCCGTACGCGACTCCAGCAGCCGCCCCTTTTCCCCCAAACACCCTATCCAGCTCTCGCGCCGCCTTCACCCTTCACTCCGCGACACATTGGCCATCTCACCGAACGCTCCCACCTTGGAACCTCCTCCCATAGCCAGCAACATCAGGGACCAGATCCTAGCAGAAGTTCAGGCAGCTGGCACCAGAAGCGGACCAACGCCCCACCACAGTACCTCCCAATTTGGAACTAATATTCCCCTAAACCACCCGCTGAAGCCCCTCCACGACGTCTACGCAAGATACATACTAACATTCCCAGATTTCTCAATGCTAGCCATCACCTCGTTCATCTCCCACCTAAACTTTCCTACCTAAGCTTGCCTGTAGCTCAATGGTAAGAGCATTGCGTTAACAATGCAAGGATGTGGGTTCGATCCCAGGGATTGCAAATACCTATGTAAAATGTATAGGACGGGGAGGATTGGGGCAAAGAAGAGAGTTAAATGTCTTGAAAAGCTGTCGAGTGTTAGATGCATTGCTTACCTTGGTGGTATTGAAAGACATTTTTGCTGTGGTAACACTAGCAGAGAAAGAGGAGAGTAGTGACTGGTAGTCCCCTAGGTCAGCCGGGTTCTTGGTCTTGCGCCATTTCCTTTCAGCAGCCCTGAGTGTACTACGTATTTCACGGATGATGTCAGACAGCCAGGGGCAGCGGGGAGTGGCACGAGCCGGTCTGGAGGACAGGGGACAAAGGTTATCTAGACAGGATGTAAGTGTTGAGCATAAGGTGTCTGTGGCAGTGTCAGCATCTAGAGAAGCAAAGTTGGAGGGAAGAGAGGATGTCACTCTGGCAGAGAGTGTGCTAGGGGAGAGTGAGCGAAGGTTCCGTCTAAAGTGAACGGGTGGTGGTGTTGGTGTAGTGCATGTAGGAAGGAGCATGTTGAAAGTGATGAAGAAGTGGTCCGAGATGTGAAGAGGTGTGACTTGAATGTTATCTGTGGTGCAGTTACGGATGTAGATGAGATCCAGCTGGTTACCAGATCTATGAGTACTGGCTGTGACGAGGCGCGTGAGGTCGAACGAGGCGGTGAGGGTGTGGAAGTCAGCAGCATAGGGTTTCTCAAGGTGGATGTTGAAGTCCCCAAGGACTACAAGAGGGCCGCTATCCTCCGGAAATGATGAGAGCAGCACATCTAACTCTTCAATGAAGTCGTGAAGAGGACCTGGGGGACGGTATACTACAACAACGCTGAGCTGAGTGGGAAAAGTGATATTAACAGCATGGTATTCAAATGAATAGTTGTTGCATAGGGAAGATAGTGTGGAATATTTCCAATCATTGGTGATAAGCAAACCTGTGCCTCCTCCTCTTCCAGTTTGGCGGGGAGTGTGGGAGAAGGAGTAGTTTGTGGAGAGAGCAGCGGGTGTGGCTGAGTGTTCAGGACGAATCCAAGTCTCAGTAAGACCAAGAATGTGAATCTCAGACTGGCTGGCAAACGCATGGATGAAGTCAGTCTTGTTCACAGCTGACTGGCAGTTCCAGAGACCCATAGATAGAGACAGAGGTGTAAAAGGGGAGATGTGAATGGGACACGCTTGTGAGTGTGTGCGGCGTGCCTTGCGTCTTGGGTGAGAACGCGGTCTACGGTAGAATACAGGAATAAACTCGAAACACATGTTAGTAGACAATTAAATGAAAGCAAAGGTATGTTAGATATACTGATGTGCCTTGCGGTGTCCTTGCTCGGTGGAGTCGCGCAGGTAGAGTCGCAGGTCTTTACACTCGTCGGTCTTCACACGATGAGGCTGAACACGAGGAATGACGCTACCGCTGACGCTTGCCGCGACAGCGCAGAGGCACTGCTTAAGTAAGTGTTGAGATTAGCGCGAACAGAATACAGCTGGAACACGCCTTCTCGATTAGCAAAACAAAGTCTGTACGACTTGAATGGGCCGCGGATCAAACAGCGATCAACTAGCTCGGTGCTTTTAAGTGCAAACTTGTAATGTCAAGCCGTAACGAGCGACTAACGGCAAATTAAATTCAGTACAAACGCAACAAAAAGCGCTAACAACTTAGCAATCAGTCAACGAATCATTAAATAAACGAGCTCCAATAATCTTAACTAACAACAGGCAACAGTCCATTTCAACAGTTTAAACAAAGTAACGGGGTAAATAGCAATGTAAGTCGGATAAAAGCATCTGCCAAATGTCTAAATGTAAATGTAAACACTTCGAAAAACCTCCAAGCCAGTTCCATTAAAGGATACTTAAGCGGATTACATTTTTTCCACAAACTCCTATTCAGATCACTTTCACCCCAGATCACAGACCTCCATGCTAATCAAAGGCATCCAAAGAGCCCACCCCTCTCGCCCGGACCCCAGAACACCCATAACACTCGAAATACTAGCTAAGTGCATCAACACTCTCCGCCAAGGCTACCACTCCACCCACACTGGCCGCACACTAGACGCTATGTTCACATTAGCTTTCTTCGGTCCCTCAGATGTTCAGAACTCACCATCACATCCAAATTCAATCCAGATATTCACCCCACCATCTCAGATCTCTCCATAATGGACCTTGACACAATATCTTACTTCATTAAACAGAGTAAGACAAACCAAACAAAGAAAGGGCATCTAATCTACATTTTTAATCTATCATCAGCTCTCCAACCATAACAAACCTTCCAAGCATACCTCCAGATCAGAATCACAAAAACCTTAATCCCCTCCGAACCCTCTTTTCGCAGACGACTCCAACCACCCCACCACTCGTTTCTGGTTCCAGAAACACCTCAAATTAGTCTTGATCCTGTCAGGTATCCCAGCGGATAACTTTTACAGCCACTCCTTTAGAATCGGAGCAGCCACAACAGCGGCTCGAGAAGGATCTCCCAGCACCAAATCCAAACACTCGAAAGGTGGTTTTTAGAAGCCTTCAAGCCCTTACCTGCATTTCCCACCACCGCAGCAGTGACACCCCAGCAGGGGCCTTTATCTGTATTTCCCACTGCTGCAGTGCTTGACAAGCAGTCTGGCTTCAAAACAAACCACTCCACTGAGACGGCACTGCTATCGGTCACAGAAGCACTGCGGCTAGCCAAGACGGAATCTAAATTCTCTGTCCTGATTCTGCTAGACCTATCTGAAGCGTTTGACACTGTCAATCACCAGATACTGCTAGCAACCCTGTCATCGCTAGGAATCTCAGGCTCTACCCTCCGCTGGTTCAAATCCTACCTCTCTGACAGATCCTTTAGGGTGTCATGGAGGGGCTCGCTGTCCAATGCTCACCACATGATCACTGGGGTCCCTCAGGGGTCGGTGCTTGGACCGCTGCTTTATCTACATCTCGTTTCACCCAGACGATACCACTGTAGCAGCTCGCATTACAGCCTGCCTCGAGGACATCTCAGCTTGGATGAAAGGGCATCACCTCCAGCTGAACCCTGCCAAGACAGAACTACTCGTGTTTCCGGCACACCCACGGTCCAACGCGATCTCAACATCCATCTTGGCAATACCACAATCACCCATTCCAAAACATCCAGAAACCTCTGAGTCATATTTGATGAACAGCTGTCCTTCAATGATCACATTGCAAAGACAACACAGTCATGCCGATATGCCTTATTCAACATTAGAAAGGTTAGACCCTATCTCACTGAGCATGCGGCACAACTCCTTGTCCAGGCCCTGGTGATCTCAAGGTTGGATTACTGCAATGCTCTCCTTTCTGGTCTTCCTGCAAAGCCTGTCAAACCACTTCAGCTGGTTCAGAACGCATCAGCACGCCTCGTCTTCCAACAGCCCAAAAGGGCTCACGTGACTCCCCTTTTTTTCTATCTTCACTGGCTACCGTTTGCAGCCCGAATCAGATTTAAGTCACTAATGCTTGCCTAAAGGACTATCCCTGGATCTGCACCGGCTTACTTCCACACTCTCCTACATTCCTACACCCCATCAAGATCCCAGCGTTCAGCAAACCAGCGGCGTCTTGCATCGCTCTCCCGCTCGTTCAACTCCTCCTAACTCTGTCCGTTCAACCACATCTCTCACAACATTTAAAAAACTACTTAAAACCCATCTGCCCCAGCAGGGGCCCTTATCTGTATTTCCCACTGCAGCAGCAGTACCTTTACCTGAATAACCCACCCCATAATATTTACGCAGCTGCCCGGCATAAGCAATCACGCAGCTGCCCGCCATTAGCTATCACGCCACCTATCCTACCAAACCAGAGCGAGCTCTATAAATAGTGAAATCGCCTTACCTCCTCCACTCAACATTTTCGCAGCATCCCCCCTCCACCCCGACTCCTCACCATTAACCCTATTTTTCACTCAAAATCGGGGAAACCGCTAGGGGCTCGGGCAAAGGGGTCAGGAGAGAATGCCGACCCCGGAGCCCTCTCCCTGGACAGCATGCCAAATACGCATACTATATTCTCTGCTTAACTAAACTGCCACCCATTTAATTATTTGCTAAGGTGAACTCGTGAATGGATGGAGTAAAAATACTCCCCCATTATCTTCTCTTAAAATTATTGCCTGTGTTACAGACTTGAACTACATTTGGTTCTGTTGTTTAAAAATTCACTTTTTCATTCGTGTAGTTGTATGTAAATTTCCAACATTACTAATTAAGACAGAAAAGTTTGTGATCCATGTTAATGTTGTCCTCTGATGAGTGTAATTTAATAGTTGAGCATCAGTTTTATTGCATGAATTGTATAAACCTGTCCATGATTTTGATCTCTGCTTCGTTGTTTTACTTATTTTATCAGTGAGATTTTGGTGAGTTGTAGCTTTCACAGACAAGTTTGAGACTATTGTTATTATCCTCCTGCAAGAAAATAAACCGAGTCTGTTTAACAAGATTCATCATGTTTTGTCATTCCACACATCTCAGGTAAAAATGTATTGCGGCTAAAACAGTAACAGGTAATGATTACAGCTCACATAAGTCCTGTACACATCATGTGTATTCATAATAATATGTGTATTTATAATTCAAACGCAAAAGTAATTTTTCATTTCTAAACACGTCTTCGCGTTCATGTCTTTGTGTTTATGTGCGCATGCAGGCCGCAGCCTGCTGCAACTTGTGCTTTTGGAAAGGGATTCCCTGCTTGATACAGGAACTTTTATATTGGTATACTCATGCATTTGATCAAAATTTCTATGGGTCCATTATTGTTTAAAAACAAGTTGTTTTTTTATTAAGACCTGAAAAACACTCAACTTGAGGCTTATTATTTGAATCTGTAATTTTATTTGTACTTAATAAATATTTAATCTTTAGATCCTAAATTGAACATTTAGAAGCTCAAGAAGTATAATTTTTTTTGTTGTAAAAATTGCTTTAAAACGGTAAAATCTTGTGTAAATTTACAGATAAAAACTGTAAAATAGTGTGTGAAATTATAGATAAACACTGTATTTAAAACTACAGAAAATAACTGTAATTTTATTCAACAGATATTTTCTGTAACTTTTACGGATTCTTTTCTGTGTTTTTACAGGGTTTTTTTTACAGTGTAGTTCCTCTACGAGAGGAACTGGGCCTTAATCCTCTCCCTAATGATGCCAGATAATTTACTAAATGCCAAAGGCAACTTGCCAAATACGCAAAAAAAGCATGCCCCTGCAAGTGCTTGCTCTCCACATTCAGGTTTGCAAGTCAAATGATTCAACATCTTCAAATGAAGAGATTTGTTCGTTTTGTATCACTCCTTATATGTGGGTAGGTTTCTTCAAAAACGCATCACTTTGATTAAACAGCTGAGATAATTAACGTTTTTTGTCAAATCCCACCCTGATTCCACTAAGAACAATCATTAAAAACCGCTAAAACATATACATTCTAGGTTTTTGGATTCTGTACTTTTTCCCAAAGGTGTGTAATAGCGCCACCTGCTGTACAACTGTACAAACACTGATTGCCTTAAAAACTCATCTTTGTTAGGGTACAGTATTTTTTTAAATAACGAGATAACTTGTCAATGGCGGTGAAAGAGTTAATGCTGTCTAATTATTTGGTGATTTCATTATGGGTTTTGGTGCATGTTTTGACTAAGTGTTTAATTTTTATTCATTTAACATTCCATTTGGATTTCACAATATTTGCATTACTTTGTTCAGACCCTCAAAAGGATAACAAATGCTTTCAGTGTATGTTTATTTTAGCAGGTAGCTAATCACATACTTCTGATGAAGTACTTTGTATGATACAGGTTTAGGAGCTGACAGAAGTTTAGTTCGTCTCAGAAAGATGAAACAAGAAACATTTCCATCCAGCCCTAATAAAAAAAATTCTCTAATCCATGGTGCTTTTATATAATTTTACATTTTTTTGATTGTAGTCTTTTTTACAATGTCATATGTCAGCTGAAACTTCCTGAGGACAGTCTAGAACTACATGCCAGCCGGTGTGGAGAAGGAAATCTATGTGAGTAACACAAAATTTGGGAAACATTGTTGTTGGAAACCAATATGCTATAAACCATCCGCTAGTGCTTTAATGCCACATGTGCCACTGTAAAAACACACAAATAACGATTCTCTCCAGATTACAGTGGAGTCTACAGATCACAGATCTTTTATGCACAATGATGATTCTTGTATTGCTAAAGATACAACAGGCAAATCAAGCTGTCGACAAACATTATGGTCAAATTTTCATTCAGTGCAGAGCCAAATTTTATAGTGTGTGTTATAGTTTAGATGGTGTTCACCATCTCATTTTCAGATGATGTTGAATACTCCCTATTGATTGTAAAGGTTACTTCACTCTGCGTAATAGAAACCAGCCGTTTATCGCATTGTTGGTTTGCATATTACCACAAAGAAATAACATAGTTAACTTGGCATCCTGCTGTCACTGTCTGTTTTTCTTTAACGGGTCCCCTGTTGACTGCACCAGAGGAGGCGTCGAGCAAGTTGTGTTAGCTGCTGTGAGCGAACGCCACCCTGACGATCTGATGTACGCTACAGCTATAGTGCTGTCCTCGGACCAGCACGTGCTTGTCCCGCACGAGAGGCTGCAGCCTGCTCAGTGCAAGTAGCACAGCACACAACTCTAGGCAATTGATATGCCAGCACAGGCGGGGGTTCGTCCATCGTCCTCCTCGATGAGGGTGCCATACCCAAGAGATCAGCCGCGCTGTAGAGTGCTCAGTCCTAAAAAGAAATTTTTGGAAAAAATCTCTCTGACACCACTGGAACCGCCTAGACGCCCAGGGGAAGGACGCTGCAGGAAAGGACGATCCGCTGCAACACGTCGTAGATCCGTCAGATAGTAGTAGAATTTGTAGAATTCAGGTTTGTAATCATGAGTGATGGCTCTGGAGAACAAAAGGTAAATGAATGCTGCTCGCCGGCTTCCTTTTATACCAGACATCCTCGGGCTGAGACCGGCATGCAAAATTAATTCTCCAAATTTCATTGGCCTTTTCTATAGTAGTCACAGTTGATTGGTTCTCAAGGAAGAACCCCATCTGTCGTTCTCAACACAACATCGAGAGACCGACAGAAAGGCAACTGGAATTTTACATGTCAAGGATGAAAGAGTCCAACTAAAGTAAACACTGACCACAATAATGATGACTTTAAACAACAATAAAATGTCAAGTCATGGATGTTATGCTGCAGTCCCTGTAAAGCAGAAGTGGTGATCGTATTTCCAAGATGAATAGTGGCTGTGGCTCATGTTTTCCGATCTGAATTGATTTGATGAATAATAATAGCAAGGTTCCGTAATGTTACTGTAGTTTGCTGGCAATGTTACTGTAGTTTGCTCATCTTTTAAGTGGTCATTTCTGAGCGCGCTGAAATTGGAACAAAGGAAACGCATGCTAGATCTGACCTAAAATTAAAACATTTTGTTCCTCATACACTTTTACAAACTATTAATTATTATAACATCTAGACGACTAGTCTCGCCTTCAAATAAACAGAAACAAAATCTCTTTATAACTATTTAGTTGACTTCATAACGTGCTCTTTGGAATTAAAACTCAATTAAATTTGTAGTATAATTCAAAGTTTTATCATCACCCCTCGGAATATTTAATCTACATATATTACAAACAGCGGTGACTTGTTGGCACAGCTATTGTAATTGACCTCAAAATCACGGATGTTGTTGCTCGCTCAATACTGTTCCCTGCTCTCTGCTCCAAATGTTAGCTTGTTATAATGTGAATAATGTCATAAACTGCCACAGCGCAAGTGCGGCGCGAAGGCGTTTTAAGTGCCAGCATCTCCATAAACTTTTACATCGCCTAGCGGGATTTAATTTCAGATAAGGCACATTTGTCACCAATACCCGATATCACTATTTTCAATTTTCAGAAAAAACTTTTTGTCACCGTTTTGGCACAGCACAACCTAGTGGTCCCGAGATACTACGAAATACTGTTTTTATTTATAACTTTGAACAACTTAGGTTAAACAATCATGAGAATTATCATGATTATTTGACTGCTTGCGTCATGCTTGATGGATACCCAATGTTTTTCAGTCTGACATTTTGGTATCGCACATCTGAAATTGTGTGGTAAAATGCATTATTTAATAAATGCTGTCTTGCTCAAGTGCAATGGTGAAGCACTAAGAAACATTATATGGTTCATCAAGGTAATTTTCTGAAATGACCTTTAAAGTTATAGGCAAGTTTTGCAAAAAATTTGGTGTGTAGCATCTGGAGACAGTACTGACAAAAGTGATTCAAAGTTTTTTGATCGATCAAATGGTCCTCTTAAGGGTTAACAAATCATTCAAAATTTGGTATCTATCATCCCTGGCACATTTTATCCGCCTCATAACTTTTGACAACTAGGTGTCACCAAATTTCTTGATGAAGTAGAAGCAGAAACTCAATCTTCTGACATACCTTTGAAGAATGGTAGCAGGGATTTTAGTTGTTAATTTCTAAGCTTTGTCTCTTTAGACAGACTTCACAGTTGAGACCGGATAGCTGTGATAAATTCTTAGATCTCTTACAAAGCCTTTCTTTTTATCAGTATTGACACTTACAGCTCTGGCCAGCATATATTGACCCCTTAAAGCATTCTGATCAGCTAACTTCTTTTGATGAGTGTTTTGTGTGCTACTTACTCCTCGCATATAAATTAGGTAATCAGAGTTTTTGGATTTATTTAAAATTAGGACTGCACATTTGAAATGGAATACGATACAGCTAGAATAAGCTTTTTAGATGTAAAAGCACACATTTCTGAGGGTTAACTACAAATTGAGTTGTACCGGAAACCAACGGATCCCAGTAAGATCTTAAGAGGCGATAATTTCTATCCTTGATCTCTCATTAAGAGTTTTCCCATCAGCCAGTTTGAAAGTGTAGAGTTTGTATCAAAGAAAAATCGTATTATCTGTGGTCTACTGATTTATCGAGATTTATGAATCGTGTTTATAGTAAGGAATGGATAGAAGATGCCAGAAAGAGGTTTAAGGATATATCTCGAATACGGTGTCTACGTGCTGAGGGCAATAAACAAAAAGCAATAATATAATGGGCCCACAATATTTTTTTTACCTTTATTTTTCCAGGAAGTCCCATTGTGATCAATGATCTCTTTTACAAGAGAGACCTGACCTAGGTAGCAGCCATACTCAGATTAAGATTACAAACAATTGAAATACATGAAAATATGTTCAGCAGCCCTTAATCACAAATCAGTATTCAGCATCAAGTTCTTCTAAGCGGTATAACTACAAACAATCTATCAGCAGGGCAGGCTAACATTGAAACAACCTTTTAACCCTTTCAGACTGTGCTTGGAACAGTTCGGCGTGATGGTGGAAAAGCACTTGATGATACAGTGTGATGGTTTACTGGTTTACACAGAAATGACCCATATGTCTTTATTTCCCAGGTTCCTAGTGCCGACTCCATATCTGTTATATTCAACGGGCTTCAAATAAGCGCAAAATGCTCATTTTAGATAAAAGTAACATTAACAGAAATCCGCTGAGAGACTTATCAACTTCATGGACATAACAGACAACATACACTTTTATTTGAAAACAATCCCTGAGTATGTGTAGACGTTGAACAGTCACAGTACGCCCCCCCTCAAAAACACGCAACCTTGCACCGTAACAGATCCATGATAATGTTGTTCACAAGAAACTTGTCATTTATTTCATGGAAGATAAATGACCTCGGCCCCATCAGAAAACTGCTTAGACCCGTCAAAGAATCCCCAAGGATTTTCCTGGCCAAAGGCGTTAACAGTGATGTAGAGAGTAAAGCATATGTTCATATCGTCGCCGGTTTGAAATTGCCGCCTGCCCACATTTTTCCCCATCACATCAGATCATATAGATATTTGTTCCTAAAGAGTAAGTAGCATATTATTTTTTTGGTCCTACTTTGTTTTATGGAGTGTCCAACAACAATTGTATGTACATAGAAGCTGTAAAAACAGTATTATGTCATGATAATAGACAATTATTCTTACCTTACTTCTTGACTGACACTCAAATGATTTGTTCTGCGGTTCATCCGTGTAATCCCCTCCTATCCGCTAGCCTAGTGTCTGGTGATTGGTCAGATGGTGTAGTCTGCTGCTGTTTCCTGAGGGAATGACGCAAGTGATAATAATGAGTGTTAGCTGTGTTGCACAGGTATCGCATCTCTTTGGAGGAGATTGGAAGTATAAAAGAACGAGCGACCTGAATGTACGACGAGAGAGGACCAGGCCTAGATTTTATGTTATTGTTTATTACGTTTGTGTGGCCGGCAGTCGACCGTGCGGGAGCTGCAAGCATTTTACTTTCGTTTTGTGGTTTGTTTAGCTTTTATGAACATGATACTTGAGCACTTTTGCAGAGTACGAGTATCATATGAGTAATACGAGTCAATATCTGTGCTCGGATTGAATAAAAATGCTCATTGAGTAGCTGACTGTGTCTGCGTTCTGTGATAGGCTAGTCACAGCGCCCCTCCCCTACACACATACAGATGTATTGTGTTGCTGACTGTGTCCCGCTCTGCTCACTCACACACAGAACACTGAGAAGAGAACAGCTCTCTCTCTCTCTCTGCTTCCCTCAGTCACTCAGGTTCGCGGGTCTTTTCCGTTAACGTTTAGGGTTTCTTCAGCTACAGGTTTGTTTTTTACTTCGGTTTGTAGTACTTACTTATTAACCAGTAGAGTTTTGATAAACGTGGGGTTTGTTCAGACGTGGTGCTTGGTTGAATGCGTCTCTGCCTGTCAGAGTTTTATTTTCTTTTTTAATCCGTCAGCTGGCTCTAACCAGTTTTTTTTTACTTCACGCACTGAGTGTCTGACACTTTCTTGCTGTTTTTCTTAAAAAAAAAATTAAGGAAGTAGTGGTATAAAACTATAATACAAATTAATTAGCTACACACACACACACACACACTCTCTGTCAGGAATCTCTCTATGAGACAAGGCTTGAGAACCCAAGTGCAGGCAGACACAGACGGTACTGGTGTAACAGATATTTATTTAAACAAAGAAACACAAAACAAAGACCCACGATGGGGTAAAACAAGACAGGGAAATATATACTTAACAATTAACACTGACTAACTAAGACTACAAAACAAACACTTGAAACAAAACACTAACACTGACTGAACTAGACTTACTATAAAGAACAGGAACAACGACCAATGGGAACAGCAAACAAGAATATCCAGCGAACAGCAAACAGGTATCGAACACCAAACAACATGTAGCAACAAGTAATGCACGAGCAACGAGACAAAGAAACATGAGGACTCTTTATAGGGGAAACAACAGAGGATCGAAACGAGCAACAGGTGCTGGGGATTAGCACTCAGGGAAAGCTGACGAGGGACGAGATGTAGGGAACAATGACAAGACACGAGAAAGATCACTCAATCTCACACAAAACCATAGGTTATGCCATGACTCCACTCAAACAACAAGAATAAACATGACATGATAGTGGAATCATGACATAAGCCCCCCCTTTAATGAGCACCTCCAGGTGTTCATCAAGGGGTAACTAACAAGACAAGACCGACTGGGAAACAGACAAAAACCAGACAGACAAGGTGAACATGACAAGAGGCATACACGACATAATCACAAATGGGTTGGGGTGAGACAACAGAAATAACAAACAAGGGAGGG
Organism: Triplophysa dalaica; assembly: GCF_015846415.1. Taxonomy (NCBI): domain Eukaryota; kingdom Metazoa; phylum Chordata; class Actinopteri; order Cypriniformes; family Nemacheilidae; genus Triplophysa; species Triplophysa dalaica. Next base: position 15,983,604 of record NC_079546.1, on the reverse strand, counting down.
GGGGTGGGGGCAGACAAGAAAACGTGGGAAGTCCAGAAGGGGTAGGGCTGGGTGGGGATGTACCAGCCCTTGGGGACGCGCCAGGGCGCGGAGCCCCAGGAGGCTTGACAGGGGTAGTCCTGGGGGGAACTGTCCTAGTCCCCTGCAGGACTGTAGGGCTGGACGACGGCTGGAATGCCGGGCTGGACCAGGGTTGGAAGATCGGCTGGGCAGCCGGACTTGACGGCGGCTGGGCAGCCGGACTTGACGGCGGCTGGGCAGCCGGACTTGACGGCGGCTGGGCAGCCGGACTTGACGGCGGCTGGGCACCCGGACTTGACGGCGGCTGGGCAGCCGGACTTGACGGCGGCTGGGCAGCCGGACTTGACGGCGGCTGGGCAGCCGGACTTGACGGCGGCTGGGCAGCCGGACTTGACGGCGGCTGGGCAGCCGGACTTGACGGCGGCTGGGCAGCCGGACTTGACGGCGGCTGGGCAGCCGGACTTGACGGCGGCTGGGCAGCCGGACTTGACGGCGGCTGGGCAGCCGGACTTGACGGCGGCTGGGCAGCCGGACTTGACGGTCTCCGCTGGACCGGGCTTGGTGCCGGTGGCTGGACCGGGCTTGGTGCCGGTGGCTGGACCGGGCTTGGTGCCGGTGGCTGGACCGGGCTTGGTGCCGGTGGCTGGACCGGGCTTGGTGCCGGCGGCTGGACCGGGCTTGGTGCCGGCGGCTGGACCGGGCTTGGTGCCGGCGGCTGGACCGGGCTTGGTGCCGGCGGCTGGACCGGGCTTGGTGCCGGCGGCTGGGCAGCGACCTCTGGCGGCTGGGCAGCGACCTCCGGCGGCGGCTGGGCAGCGACCTCCGGCGGCGGCTGGGCAGCGACCTCCGGCGGCGGCTGGGCAGCGACCTCCGGCGGCGGCTGGGCAGCGACCTCCGGCGGCGGCTGGGCCGGGCTCGGTGCCGGACGGACCGTCACCTTCCCACAGCGCCCCCCCAAAAAATATTTGGGATTTGACACCACCGGACTTGAGACCACCGGACTCGGGACCACAGGACTCGGGACCACAGGACTCGGGACCACAGGACTCGGGACCACAGGACTCGGGACCACAGGACTCGGGACCACAGGACTCGGGACCACAGGACTCGGGACCAACTGGTTCCCGGCTGACCTCCGCTGTCTCTTCTTTTTCAACCGAGCCACCCGTCTGGTGGTCGGCTGAAGGAAGGAGGTAAAGGGCAAAGCCGGTTCCGGGTTGGAGGCCTCAGAGGAAGACCCTGAGGAAGTTCTCCTCCCCCGCTTGCCACGGAGACCAGTCGGTGGTGGTGAAGCTGCTGCGGTTGAGGCGGAGGGCACGGTGATGCCCACAACCCCGACCTGCAGGGTACGACCCTCTGGAATAGCAGCCAGCGGAGATGGATAGCAGGATTGTACTGGGACCCTGGACTCGGACCTGTTCGTGGCATACCGCCACACGACATCGAAGTCCAGCGGTCTCAGCATCCTCATCTCCGCCGGCAACAGAGGATCCCTGAGGCCGCGGTTGAACAACACCGCTAGCTCCGCCTCCCCAAAGACCACCTCCTCTGCGGCATCCAGGAACCTCTCTACGTAGGTCCCCAGATCACCATCTCCTTGGCGGATACCGCAGAGGTGGCGTGCCTGGCGGGACCGCAAGCAGTTCACCTTGGCTGCCTGCTGGGTTCTGTTTGGCTCGTGCATTCTGTCATGAATCTCTCTTTGAGACATGTCGGGAGAACCCAAGTGCAGGCAGACACAGACGGTACTGGTGTAACAGATATTTATTTAAACAAAGAAACACAAAACAAAGACCCACGATGGGGTAAAACAAGACAGGGAAATATATACTTAACAATTAACACTGACTAACTAAGACTACAAAACAAACACTTGAAACAAAACACTAACACTGACTGAACTAGACTTACTATAAAGAACAGGAACAACGACCAATGGGAACAGCAAACAAGAATATCCAGCGAACAGCAAACAGGTATCGAACACCAAACAACATGTAGCAACAAGTAATGCACGAGCAACGAGACAAAGAAACATGAGGACTCTTTATAGGGGAAACAACAGAGGATCGAAACGAGCAACAGGTGCTGGGGATTAGCACTCAGGGAAAGCTGACGAGGGACGAGATGTAGGGAACAATGACAAGACACGAGAAAGATCACTCAATCTCACACAAAACCATAGGTTATGCCATGACTCCACTCAAACAACAAGAATAAACATGACATGATAGTGGAATCATGACACTCTCTCTGCCGGTCATCAGAGTTTTTATGATAGACCGTCTGCTGGGTCGAAGTAGTGGTATAAAAAAATTATATAACAAATTAATTAGCTACACACACACGCACATACCTGGTGTGGAAATTAAAAAAATAAAATAGAACCAAAAAAAAAAAACTGATCATAAAAAAATTAAAAGTTAAAAAAATAAAGTTATGTTGAGATGAAAACTCTTGTTAATTACATTTTACTTCATAATTCCAACCGCATGTGTTGTATTCATTGTTGCAAAACTTATTCTGAATATAGTGCGTTTATTATCGTGATCAAAACCATTGATCTGAAGCTCAATGCTGATGCTGTCATGTAAATATTTTTCTAATCAGCAATAAATATAAAAATTTCTGATCAACCCATATCAATTGCATGCTTAAAATAACATGCCGGTTGAAGCCCCGCAAATCTCAAGACAACAAGACCCACTTCCAGGTTAAATCCCGCCCACTTCCGGGTTAGGCCCAGTCCGAGTACATATACAGATAATGCTGTACTCGCTCATCCCTACTATTTTCTAAGTGTTCTTTGTTTTATTATTTTGAAACCATAACCTTACAAATGTTTACGATAAGATTTTCTCTTCTCTTACCTAAAAATATGTCTGCTGTAAGCCTGTAACTATGAAGTCACATAAAGAAGGTTACGGATGTTCTTCGTGAGCATCGCGCCACGCTCAGATCTGCTGAGAGAAAGTGCCGCAAAACTAAAGAACCCAATGACCTCTGTCTCTATCAATCTCTCCTCTCTTCTTTCTCTGCTGATGTCTCCTCTGTTAAAACTCAGTACTACAATACTAAATGCAACAACTCACCTGACTCTCGTACTCTCTTTAAAACCTTCTCTGCTCTTCCTTGTCCGCCTGCCCATTCACCTGCATTGGACTTAAAGGCTGATGATCTTGCATCTTTCTTTGAAAAGAAAACTACTACTATCAGCAGTCAGTTCTCTGCGCCACCACCTCTCAAACATGCCCAAACCCCCGACACATGCTCGCTACCCTCTTTCTCTCTCCTATCTGAAGAAGATGTTTCCAAGGTAATGTCTTCTAACACCCAATCGACCTGTCCGCTAGAGCCCATCCCCGCTCATCTCCTCATGGCCATCTCTCCATCGGTTGTTCCCGCTCTGACCCACATTATCAACTCATCTCTCACCAATGGTACATTTCCCGCAGTCTTCGAAGAGGCCCGTATTACCCAATTACTGAAAAAACCCACTCTTAATCCTGCACTGTTAGATAATTACAGACCTATATCTCTCCTCCCTTACATTGCTAAGACTCTTGAGCATGTTGTATTTAGCCAGCTCACCTCCTTTCTCACGCAGAACGACCTCCTGGACAGCAACCAGTCAGGTTTCAAGAGCGGTCACTCCACTGAGACTGTGATTCTGTCATTGAAACGCTGAGACAGGCAAGAGCCGCCTCATCTGTACTCACCCTACTGGATCCATCTGCAGCCTTTGACACCATCGATCACCGCATCCTCCTGTCGAACCTCATGGCTATGGGTGTCTCTGGAATGGTGCTACAATGCTTCAGGTCTTACCTCTCAGGTAGGTCATTCAGAGTGTCCTGGTGAGGTGAGGTCTCGGAGTCCAAACATCCTGATACAGGGGTGCCTCAGAGCTCAATTCTTGGACCATTGCTCTTTTTGTATATATGACATCCATAGGCACTGTCATTTGGAAGCATGGCTTTTCCTTTACTGTTATGCAGAAGATACACAACTCCACCTGTCTTTTCAACCCGAAGATCTGACTGTTTCTGCACAAATTTCAGCATGTCTGAGACACATTTCTCTCTGGATGAAGGACCATCATCTGCAGCTTAACCTGGCAAAAACAGAACTGCTGGTTATCCCATCCGACCCCAAGATCCATCACAATTTATCCATTCAACTGGGCTCATCAACCATCACATCTTCCAGAACTGCCAAAAACCTGGGAGTGGTAATCAATGATCAGCTTACCTTCACTGATCCGGGTGCCAGCACCACTCGGTCCTGTAGATTTATCCTCTACAATATCAGGAAAATAAGACCTTTTCTATTTGAGCATGCAACTCAACTCCTAGTCCAGGCTCTTGTTCTGTTCAGACTGGACTATTGCAATTCACTACTAGTTGGACTTCTTGCTTGCGCAACCAAATCTCTACAGATGATTCAGAATGCATCGGCAAGAGTGGTCTTCAATGAACCGAAGAGAGCACACGTCACCCCTCTCTTTATTAAGTTACATAGGCTTCATGTTGTCGCTCAATCAAATTCAAGAATCTGCTCCTGGCCTACAAGACCCCAACTGGTTCGGCACCCCCTTATCTGCATTCGCTAATGCTGATTTATGTACCAACCAGATCCCTACGCTCTGCAAACAAACAACTTCTTGTGCTGCCATCCCAAAAAGGAAAAAAATCCCTCTCACGAAACTTCTCTGGATCTGTTCCGCATTTATGAAATGATCTACACAGCAAAATGGCCAGTGTTAAATTAACTATACTGGGTGTCTACACGTGTCCACACCATAGAGTGTTAAAAGTAACGATAAATTAGTGATGAAGATAATGAGTTAATGATGTGATTAAGTAAGAACTGATTGATCATTAATAAATGAACACCTGCTGTTAACAAACATCAACAGGAAAAATACAACCACATCAAATCATTTATGAACAGATTAAAATATTTTATTTTTATTTTATTTCATATTTCTCTATAGTTATCTTGCTGAAAACTGACAGGTGGTATAATATATAATAATATATAATTATATAATTATATAACAGATACAACACAGTGTAGAATGTTTAAATTTTCAATGTGATTATATCACTGGCAACTACAGGCAACTAACATCTTCAAACCCCATTAAATTACCGTCTGCTTGTGTACATAAAATCAACAAATAAATAATGAAGCAGACAGAATGCAAACCCCTCAGCTGTCATCTTTAGACTGTAATATATTATTTTAACTGTAGGTTAATGATAACTGACAGCTCTAAATGTAATTCCTCATTTATTACAAACGACAATGTTAGTTGGCGTTGTTAAAAATAGATCTCTGAACAGCCTTCCTGGTTAAGATCCATTTCTTCAGCAGCAGCAGTATGATCGTGTTTTGGTATGAAAACATTTCCATCAGGCTGCAGTCTCCATGTCAATGTTGTGTCTTTCTCTATTCCACCATCCTTCAGTTTCTGCTTTATCTGAAGAATTTGTGCCATAAGAGTGTTAATCAAATTCATGACATTTGTGTTAACAACAGTTTGTTCAGTAATGCCCAGAGGCCTGAGCACAAATACTTTATATTACGGTTGGAAGTTTAATCAACAGATTATTTGAGTAGCTAATCAATATGTTGTTTTCTGGTTGTGTTACTCACCAACTGTAAGATGTTCTCCATCATTGCAGCATCATTTACATTCGGAACAGATTTCATCTCCACTCTCATAATCTGCTTCTTTTGATCTGTTAAAAAATACAAGTTGTGAGGTAACAGGGCTGCACGAATATGGCAAAAATCATCATGGTTGATTATTCTCCTTAATATTTCAATTATCAATGATTATTGCATTTGACATGATTCAGAAGGTGCATTGAGTTTATTTATGTATATTCAGTTTTCACATTTTGGTATAATAGAGATCTTAAAAACTCAAATAATATGGAATTATGGGAGTTATGTTGTCCTAAACAATACATTTTGTTACAATTAATCATCTTCAATGTAGTCTCATTTTATCAAAGTAGGTTCTTGAAATTTCACCCTGAGATGACCATCCCCAACCCACGGCGACATGAAGTGTCATGGCAGAATCTATCACCCAATGTTGAAAGACGACAAAAGACCAAGGAACCAAGAGTTTCAAAGTTTATTTGCTCGAGCAAGCAAAGTGAGACAATCAAATATCATCCGAAGATGTTCAGAGTTACTTAATAAATACATTTCTGACTCCATCTTTTATACAGTATTCTGAAGTTATCACAGGGTTAACCAATCATGCTTAACTTTCCATCCTTTTCTACCAATTCAGATTTCTACACATCTTTTATGCTCCTTTTATTTAAATTTTATATAATAATATAAGTATGCATGTGCTCATTAATATAAAGATGGCTTTGTCTTTAACTAATTCCCCGCCAGCCTTTTTTCAAAAAAAGTTGCCCGCCCACGCCAGCGTTTTTTAACATTTTCACCCAACTTGAATGGCTCACAGTAAATTTTCTGTAAAGAATATATGGAAAAACAATATGTCACATGAAAGAACAGAGTCTCAGCTTTTAAAAAAAAGAAACCGTATTCTTCTATCTTCATTTGTTCATTTTTATCACTCCTTAGATTTGGGTAGATTTCTTCAAAAATGCATCACTTTGATTAAACAGCTGAGATAATTAACGTTTTTTGTCAAAGATTCTGCCCAGACAACACTCAGAATAATCATTATAAATCGCTTAAACATGTACGTTCTAGGTTCTGGGATTCTGTACTTTTTCCCAAAGGTGTGTAATAGCACCACCTGTTGTAAAACAGAACAAACACTGATTGCCGTAAAAACTTGTCTTTGGCAAGGAACCTTTTTTTTTAATGACGAGATAACTCGTCAATGGCGGTGAAAGAGTTAAGTGCCTTTAAAGAAGTGTATGTTTGCCATGAATTACAAGTAGATGAAAATCACACATAAAACTTACACCGTGTGCAGATGAATGGAAGGGATTCTGAGCAGTCTCGATCATCCATCAGACCATCAGGACTTGCGGCACCACAAGGTCTCTTCTGCCCTGTTATGTCACGTGTAGAAGACATCCAGTTAATGGAGGACCTGGAGACATTTGTTCCATCTGACCACTTCCATGAATCTCTGAACAGACCAATCCATGCCTTAACTCCTGACATCATCTGCATCAGCAGGTAATACTCAGCTTGAGTGTAAACGGTGGCCAGATCTGTGTAATGCTGTCTGCAGTAGCTCTGAGCATCAGGCCATGTCCTCTTTTCAGAGATAAAAACAAACCTGTTTCCTCCTGTCTGCTGCTCTGTAACGAGACATAAAGGAGTAAGTGTATCTTTAGCACAGATGAATCCTCAGTGCTGAGGTCTAATTTATATTGTAAGTATTGACTCTTGCCCCACCAGCATTTTTAATGATTTTCACAAAATTGTAATGGCAGATTTTTGTCTTCCTTAAATATATAAACATTCAATTTATCAAATGAAAAACACAGCTTCTTCTTTTCACCCCCCATGTCACCACACCCGTACAACCATACCTTAAACAACAGTTAAACCTAAGTACAATTGCAACATAATGGTGATAACTATTTGACAAAATTGAGTCACTCTGACATCTTAATAAATTTCATAGATTTTTTCTGTAGATTTTTTGGGAATATTCAACCAGAAAATAACCATGAAGTTACGTTCACTGATGGTTATTTATTTGTCATTTTTTGCAACCAGAAAATAACAAGAAAATGACGTTCCCTGATGGTTATTTTTTGTGGTAAATCGTTCAAAACTGGTTTTAACATCATTGAGATGTCCAATAAAGAAATTAAGATCACATTAACACATGTTATGATGACCAAATAAAATTAATAAATGTAGTATAAAGAAATGCCCTAACCAAGAGGTCCATTGACAAAATGGTTAAAAAAATTATCACAAGATGACTAAAACTTGTTCTTAACAGCAATGGAGGAAGGAAGCAAAGAGCAAGCAATTTCCTTATATTAAAATAAAGGTGCGTCACAATGCCAAAGAATAACTTTTTTTAGTCTAATGGTTCTGGATAGAATTCTAATTCTTATACACCCTGACTTTTCACCGTTTGGTTAATATATTTTTTGAATGTGTGTGACATTTTGAGTTGCTGATCGGACAAAAGGCGAGACAGACAGTACCGTGCTGCACTGAAAGGGGGAGCATGTGAGCCCAACAGCAGACGCTATAAGTGCCAATCAATTAACAAAAGTCAGGGGAAATAAGAACTTTTACAAGAAAATTATGGATATTTTCGTGGAGAAGGATAAAAGTAAGAGAATAAACAGTTTTTTATGTCATAAATGAACAATTCGATATTCAATAACAAAATTTGTACGTTAAAATTGTTAAAATTGTTTAAGGTCAAAATTTAAACTGATTGTATTTATATTGAATGAGAATTAATGTGGAATTTTAACTGCATATTTAGAACACACGGAGGATGAATGTAATGTTCTTTCTTATTTTAATAGTGAATTGAATAGTGTATAAGCTACTCTTTTGGGCATATATTTGTAAATCTGATTCGGGGTCAGTGCCTTACCAGCCATGAACTTCACAGCACGACACTATTTTAAAAACATTCTGTGTTGCAGTCAGTGTACAGTAGAATGCACTTTCACTCGCTTGTAACTGGTGAAAGTCATGGAATTTGAACAGAAAGGGCTCAAATTTTGAGGTTTCTTTGTTTTCTCCATTTCCTAAGGCATTTAAAGATAAATGTTTCTTTTTGTTGATTAAGTGAATAAAGCTGAATTTCTTTTAAGTTCAGTAATTTGACTAATTTGTTGTATATTTTGTAACGTCTGTATGCTTGTTGTGTTTAGTTAATATGTGATTACTGTTTAAGGACTATTTATATTTAGCCATTTCTTTTAGCTTGAAGTTGACACATACAGTGAACAATAACATTGTTTATAATTGTTCATTTATTTTCAGTTCTTATGTCTGATGTGTTACTTCATTATTTGCATCTTCAAGTTTGTTATCTATGACCTGCTGAACATACCATCAGTCAGTAAATAAAGAACTCTTACTCGTGTTTTACATGAGAAAGTAACATGTCGGTTTCATTTCTTACCATTGTAGCAAAACATGGGTTTAAGAGCTAGGCAACTGAAATCAACACATCCTCCATAGTCAATGTAAACGCATTCCTGTTTTCCATACAAGTTGTTTGGTTGTTCAGATCCCCAAAGCAAAACTGTCACTTTCTCGTCTTGATGAGACCATCGCCAGCTATGGATGTCATTGAAGAGTCCAGTCCAGACATCTGAAGTCAATGCAGGACCAACTGCTCTCTGTACATTTGTCCAGTCTTCAATGCTGTGAACAGTGGCCAGGTCAAAGTGATTCTGTCTACAGTAAAGTTGTGCCTCATCCCAGGTCTTCTGCAGCGGGATGAGAACAAACTCACATGAGATGCTCCTGATGAGCAGACACAGTCCTGTCAAGAGAAAAGTTTAACAGAAACACTTGGGGTAACCTTTAATCCTTATTAGCTCAAAAAGACTCTCTGTTAATATGTAAATGTTGTCTGAAATGTTTAAAAAAATCATCTGGTTGCTATCGCTGCTTCTCTGTTAACATTACGAGTGAACATCTTTTTGAGTCATAGCAACTAAAAATCTATTTAAAGTGGTAGTTCAGCCAAAAACAAAAATGATGTCATCATTGATTCACCCTCTTGTCATTTCACAACTGTGTGACTGTCTTTCTGCAGAACAGAAAAGAAGATATTTTGAAAAATGTTGTTAACTGGACCCCATTGACTTGCATGGGTTTTGTGTTCATACAATAAAAGTGAATGGTGGGCTGTATTGTTCGGTTAACACCGCAAGTGTTACCCTTTATTTGTATTAGCCACGAAGGCCATGATAGAGCTTGGTGTAATGGGGTTGTTATCACCATGCTGTTTGCCGATTTAAGGGTTTAAGGGAAAGGGTTTGCTCAAAATCTGGTAATTTTTTTGCACTAAATTTGACTAAGCGGCTAAAATGTTTATGTTTTATAAAAACTCCTGCGCATAACTGAAAATAAATAAAAACATAAAATAAATTTAAAATGATTCTTGTGTTTATGATTTATGATTATTGAACAGCTGTAAGGGGGGCACGGTGGCTTAGTGGTTAGCACGTTCGCCTCACACCTCCAGGGTTGGAGGTTCGATTCCCGCTTCCGACTTGTGTGTGTGGAGTTTGCATGTTCTCCCCGTGCCTCAGGGGTTTCCTCCGGTTTCCTCCCCTGGTCCAAAGACATGCATGGTAGGTTGTTTGGCATCTCTGGAAAAATTGTCCGTAGGGTGTGAGTGCGTGCGTGCGTGAGTGTGTGAGTGCGTGCGTGAGTGCGTGCGTGAGTGCGTGCGTGAGTGCATGCGTGTGTGTGCCCTGCGATGGGTTGGCACTCCATCCAGGGTGTATCCTGCCTTGATGCCCAAAGACTCCTGAGATAGGCGCAGGCTCCCCGTGACCCGAGGTAGTTCGGATAAGCGGTAGAAAATGGATGGATGGATGGAACAGCTGTAAGGTGTTTTGTTTGAGTGGGGAATATGTCGACTTGCTTGCTGATTGTAAACCCGTGTTATGCTGTATAAAAGCCTGTGTAATAGGTGTGCTAGCTCCAGGTTTCAACAAGTCAAGTTCAACGCCATGGATGCATATCATGGGGGCTGCGAGTTTGTTATTAGAGGTTGTTGTTTTAGGTTTTGCCCAACCTTACAAAGTTATTGTACACTTTATTTAAAATAATATATCTTTTGTAAGTATAGCCTTGCCTCCCTTGTTTGTCTGTTTCTAAAGGTAGCATAGTTAAGTTTGGCGTCGTATGCGCTGAAGACTTGGGTTTGGTTTCTGCCCTTTCTTTTGTTAGTGAGTTTAGAGGGAGGGGGGTTAAGTTAATATTTGTTTTCTTTTTATTTATGCAAGTACTGTACGTACTCAGCCAGATTTTGTTCTAGAGTATATTACCGTTTAATAGGAAATAGGCGTTTTTTTTTGCTTTTTAATACAAGTTTAATTATAATAAAGGACCGTCTTCCTCAGGGGAAGGGCACAGTGTCGCACCCAAGACCAGACCTGTGGGTCCTCCACGTCTGGCTCCTGAACGGGATGAGGAGGCCTTAAGTAGTGTGCCGCCTGTTGTCGAAATGGATAGAAACTGTCGTCTTTATCAGGGAATCGAAGTTACAGTTGTAACCAAGACATTTTCTGTTGTTTATCCTGGATTTAGTCTCTAAACTTTTGATCAACCTCTGTACGTTTCGTGATCGTGTTGGGAATGCAGCTCGGATGAGCAGTAGACCGAGTAAGCTCCTGGTGCTCCAGACACAAGCTCCACTATCTCACAATAACGTTGTTTAAAAACTTTGCTTGCCGTAGTTTACAAAGAACGGGCAGGTAATTTGCATTGATACACCACATTTTACATGTTATGTGGTATACTTTGATATTTGAACGGTCTTTGTAGTGAAAAGAGAGGGAAAGCTATGAGCGCCTTTTTGTACCTCCACTGGGCATGTCCTTGAACATCAGCTAGCCACTATGGTAATTTCATTTAAATTTGCCAAGATATGAGACTATGATAGACATGATGCAAATGAAAACGCAATTTTTGGCATTGAAGCATTCTTGATGTTCCTAAAAACGTTCATCTGACAGGTTTCCCAGATCGCATCACAAATGGCTAACAAAACAAGATATCCATATAACAAGACAGGGGAATACCGACTGGGCTTGTGACAAATAAAACATTAAAGGGACAGTTCAGGCAAAAACTCCAATTTGTTGTTTATTTTCTCACCCTATGCCATCCGAAATGTAGGTGACATTTTTACTTGAGTAGAACCATAAAGAAGTTTGTTTGGTAAATCCGCAGCCCTCTTTGTTTCATATAATGGGAGTATATGGACTTTCTAAGAGTTCCTAAAGCACATCATTCCAAAAAAAAGTGGCTCCAGGCGACATGTTAACGTCTGGTACGTTACCAGATAATATTAGCCATAGTGTGCAGCCAAAACACTCACTTTCGGCAGGTGGCGTTTAATGCACCAGACGCTAGAATGCGATCCGCCACCAAATATTACAAAAAAGAAGATTGCGATCTCGTGCCGAGGCTGCACACTATGGCTAATATTATTAAAAGTGACGTTCAGTCTTTTGAAAATATCAAGCGATTCACTTCACAAGACGTCAACATATCGCCAGGAGCTTTTTTTTAAATGATGTGATTTAGGAAATCTTATCCCATCATATGAAGCAGAGAGTGCTGCGGATTTACCAAACAGTCTTCTTTATGGTTCTACTCAATAAAAATTGCCAAAATAAGACACAGTGCAGAAACAATACATACTCAGTCAAGAGTCTGGGAAATTCTCTCTTGGATCATTTGGTTCACTTCATATTTTCCTACTACTGTATTTAAATTTGTGAAAACAATCCAGCATTTCCTTAATGTAACTGATGTAATTATCTCTTATGTGGTATTTGAAAAAAATATTTATATTCTGTTTTATCAAAGAAAGACTTTTAACTTTTCATGCATTTTGCCTGTTCCTTTGCATTTGGTGCTTCGGGGGATTGAAAATGCAAACTTGAAACTTGTTTTGTTATGCAACATACTTATGAACTGCACCACTATAACCACACAGATATAGAGATGCAACGATTATAAATTCTTTTGGTACAATTATAGTCTAAGAGTATTCACGGTTTCACAATTATGATGATTATTAGTCATTATTTAATATATACTTTTATACAAAAAGTAATAAAAAATTATTATTATCTAGTTATTCCTATACAATACTATTTTCGGTTTTTCCCCATGTCATCTTACTGTAATAGATAAGGTAAATACCATAAAATATTTGAGTAACACACAGATATGTCATATATAGTCCAAGACAATGAATTACTAAGTAGTAAAATTGCCATAAAAATCAAATTAGAAAATAGCACAAATGTAATAAAGCAAACATACAAATTAAATTAAAGGGATAGTTCACCCCAAAAAAATTATGTTACGAATTTTTCACTCTCAGCTTCCAAACCTGTATGATTTAATTTGTTCTTTTGAACACAAAAGAAGATATTTGTAAGAATGTTAGTAAACAACCATATCTCATCGCCCATTGACTCTTTATTTTTCCTCCTATGGCAGTTAATGGTGGTGAGATTTGTTTGGTAAGTGACATTCTTCCAGATATCTTCCTTTGTGTTTAACAAAATAAAGAAATTAATACAGGTTTGGAACAATATGAGGTTGAGTAAATGTTTCAATTTTCATTTTTGGGTAAACTATCCCTTTAACAATGCTTTTCATTTGTTTCGGGTTGGTCTAACTGTGATTATCAGATACAGAAAGTGAATAAAATAATCAAATGTAAAATAAAACTTCATAGTCTTCACTGTATAACTAAAATACAGATCAAACCATATTAAAGTTATAAAAGTTAATCAGTCAGGAGCAGTGAGTATGTTTTGCTTCTCGCCTGAGGTGCCACTCCAATATCTTTAATGCCGCTTTGTCTGTTTACGTTGCACTGAAAGCTCATCTCTCACCACTACGGCCTCTGTCATAGTAAATCTAGTGTGTGTCGTGACTCGTGGACTACGTGCCTCTGAAAAGCACTTCTCTAAGCTGATTCACTGCTGTTGTCGCTTTGTTTTCATTTTGTGCAAGTTCCAACGTTTCCGTTCCATGCAACAGAAACACGAGGCGTAACAGACCCTTTGCGATAAAATTAACCGTGACATTAAAGCGTGGTTACTAGTGAAAGTTGGTAATCTCTGAATCCCTAAACACATATAACTTTACGGAAAGAAAATATATTTCCTAATATATGAATTAAAAATATATTAAAGGACATAATGGGATATTAAAAAAATATACAGAATAATATATTGTGTAAATAATACATAAGGATATGCTTTTCATATATTAAATGAATGTGCGTTTTTTTTTTAAGGTTGGAGCTTAACTCTGCAGGAAAGTGGATCAAGAGGTTTACAGTTAAGGATCTCTGCTGTAGTGTATTTTAGTTTAAATTGAGGTTTCATCTTAGTTTAAATATATATAAAACACAAAGTAAATGATTTTGACCAAACCATTGCTAAACCTTTTAAAATTTCAACTTATTAAAACATTTTAGTTGAATGAACTGTAAAACTATTTGAGCAAACATACTTTTTAAAGTGTGAGTCAAGGTTGGGTCAGCTAGAAAATAACAGTTCAAGTAATTCTTTGGAGAAAGAAATTGAGTCAACATAAAATTCTATGGAACAGAATAACATTTTTTTTTACAGTGTTGCAGTCAACCGTGTGCTAGTCCCTCAGTAGTGACCTATAGAGGAGCTCAGCTCTGAAAACTCTGACTGTAAAAACATCAACTTCAAATCTGCCAACAGTGACTACTAAACATCAGAATCCACACCCACACACAAAAACAAACATGTGTAAAGTTACACACTGACCTGAGATGACCAGCACATGAATCAGTCTTTCCATTGTTGGTGGATTTGCAGTATGAAAAGAATCTGAAACACTGAAAAGAACACAAGAATTAAATCAACAGAAAAATTAGCTGCAAGTATAACAACAGGTACAGTACTTCAAACTTTCAACTGACGAAAACATCCCAGTATACCTGCATCAACGGACAAGGCTGGAGATCAGACTATACTGACTTCTGCCAAGTAGGGTGTTCTCTTTTACATCCAGTTGTATTTCCTTGAATTTCTTTTAGGCAAATGGATTTATGCAACTTCATTTGAATAAAAAAACAAAGGAAAATGGTCAAGATCACACAAGTCGTAAGCAGTGCATTATTTGGAATTAAAAATGTTTTAAGTATGTTAAATATTACATTCAGATTTCAAATCGTTGAGCCTGGTTGTCACAGTTTCATTGATGTGGTGAAATGTATTAGGTATGTGAACTTTATTTCATGCTCTGTTTTCTTACATAAATTTGAAATCTGATTCTGTATGCTCATTCTCTGTCTCACTTTGTTGTTGGTGATCAATTCATTTATATTTAAATCATGTTGTGCAAGTTGAATTTGGGGCAGTACCCGACCACACTGCCTGAACTTACTAGGCACAAATGATAGCCAGACAGGCCAAATCCAGTGTGTGGTCTGATTGTTAGATTGAACGTTTGGTTAACAGATTCATATTTAAAAGAAAAGAAAAATGGCTCATTTTATTATTTGTATCAACTTAACGCGTGTCCCGTTTAATGGCCTTCGGCTATAAATGTCTGCATAACAGAGGCCAGCTGGAGTGTGAAAGCTGTGTTTACTTCAATCTATAGATGTGTCCTATAGTGATAAAGCTAGAAACTGTGGACTTCGGTCTCCTTTTTGGAAACCCCGACTCCCCCAAAACTGATTGATGCCATTAAACTGGAACTAGCTGTTTTCTAATAGAGCATAAAATGTCTATGACATGGATAGATTGCTTTAGTGGCACACAAACAATAGACTTTGAATGCTGTATTTGCATTAAACAAACAACATTTGCTAGTTCTATTTGACTGGATTCAAAATAGAGCTTTCAAATACATGTTGGAAACGCTCCAAAGTGGATATTTCCAGTCACATATGTGATCTACTGAATGCTAAAACTCAATTTGTTTATTTGTCAAAAAATATGATGTTTATATAAAAACCTGTACATACAGGAAGTGGTATATTAGATCACTTTCTTGGGGAAAGAGGTAAAGACGTTGGGGCACAACGTCTCGTCTTCCATGATGAGAAACACTATACGAATTCTAGCTTTAAACAATACCTGCTCAGTCCAGTAAGTGGAAGTGTTGTCAGCATGCAGTGTAAATCATTAAAGGAATCGTTTACTTTTCTATAACCTATTCACCCTCATGTCATGTCAAACCTTTATGACTTTCTTTCTTATGCAGAACACACAAAATAGAATTTTTCAGTTGGTGAACAAGCAACTGTATAACCCACACTGAGGTAAACTGTATGGATATTTCTTGTAAAGTTTAGATAAAAAATAATCACGTAATCCATGTTTAAATCCATTCTTTAATGTTGACAAAAATATTTCTTATAACATAATATTTTTTTGTAATTTTTTTATCACAATTTATAGAAACAGTATATATCACATTTATAATATAATATAATGCACTATAAAATATCATTAAATTATAAAATATAAAAAAACAATTGAGTTTAACATGTGCAAAAGTACTGTATGCTAATAAATACATTTTATTTAAATGTGCCTTGCTTCATTTCTTTGACATGTTTTATTCCTAACAGTTGTTAACAACTTTTCATCTGTCTTTTTATCTTTATAAGGGTCATTTTTATAATCACCTGATTAAAAGTTCATGTGTTGTTTTATGTCAAAGACTTATTACTTAATCGGGTAATTCAACCAATAAGAAAATTGACTTTTGACGCTTGTCTGCTGGAGTGCGCGTTTTCTCCACTAGAGGGCGCTCTCCACTACATCTGAACCTTACACGTTGTACAACATTTCCCATACACCATTGCAGGACTCCTCAGGCTCAATGGCAACAGGGCCGGTCATTCTGTACAGGCAGATTCACCGAAATAGGGTTTTGGGCAACGGATAAGCAAAAACTGTACCGTGGATGAAACTATCATGAGTGAAATTACGTATGCAGACAATGAAGGGCTATGCCTTGGCAGGATGTGACAAGGAAAAGGAAAGATAGGAGTAATAGCTCTAATAGTTTAAATGGGAAAATACTAAAGCATCAGGATGTTACTGATCTTTGCTGAAGATAAGATACAAAGAGAGAAGTTTTTCAAGGCAGAAACGCTGAATGGAGAGTGAATCAGTGTTCATATACCAAGAAAAGTGTAATGGCGATATTTATGATGTACATTAAAAAAAATGACTCTTAAGTTTAACATGATTCAATCATGAATTGGTTCCACATGTTTGAGTCATGTTTTCTCAACATGAAAAGAACATGATGAATCAAGAAACCTCAAAATGAAATTAACATATACAGAGAACATGGGTGAAACATGTTAACCCAACAAGATATTCTTCTGCACAACTACTAAAACAGATGTCACAAAAACTCATTAAAATGCCAGCACAACATACTAAACTCTAATACCCTGATAGCAAGCAACAATTAAATCAATGTAAAAAATATTTATGGCTTGAAGAAAAATAACTTTAGCACCCGTGTTGAAAAAAAAATATTTAATTAAACCATTATTGTGATCAGAGTTTGCTTTAGTTGAGACCTAGATGATTGACATTGTTAAATCAGCTTCCCCATTTCTCTTTCAATGGTTGTGAAAGTGTTTATGGAAGCATGTTTAATGCATGAAGAAAGTAAGCAAGTCACAACAGGTCAATTATAGTTGTTAAGCTTTTTTGATGTGTTATAAAAAAGAAGCTGCCTTAAGTTTATATTAAGTGATTTGTGATTAATACGTTCTGGTCACAAAAATACTAAATTTGCATTAAAAAAAATGCCGCTTCAGCTTGGTACTCCACATTGAAAGTGTAGAAAATAGCTAAAACAGCAGCAAGCCTGGAAAGAAAACTTGGCTGGATGCCCGCACAATTTATTTGCCCCGCAAAAAATCCATAATCCATCCATTGTTCAATGCAGATTCCTGGTTTTTTTCACCTAATACATAAAAAAACATTTCAGCATTTACATAATTTTATTTTCTATTCCCAGACTCTGTCCACATTTGTAGCTATATACTGTGTATTGCTGTAATCTATATATTTTATTTAACTCAATGTCATTTTTTTCTCAATATTGTTGACGGGTTAGTGCACTCAAATGAAAATTCTACTCATCAATTAGTCACCTTCAAAGCCATAAAAACTATTAATTATCAAATCCATAGTAAATAGGCCTTTAAACCTGCTAGCTGGACAGACAAGTATACAGTTGAAAGAAAAAGTATGTGAACCCTTTGGGCTTACTTGGATTTCTTCATAAATTGGTCATAAAATGTGTTCTGATCTTCATCTGTATCACAACAATAGAGAAACACAGTCTGCTTAAACTAATACCGCACAAACATTATACGTTTTCATGTTTTTATTGAACACAACATGTAAACATTCATAGTGCAGGGTGGAAAAAGTATGTGAACCTTTGGGTTTAATAACTGGTTGACCCTCCTTTGGCAGCAATAACCTCAACCAAACGTTTCCTATAGTTGCAGATCAGACCTGCACAACGGTCAGGAGAAATTTTGGACCATTCCTCTTTACAAAAGTGTTTCAGTTCAGCAATATTCTTGGGATGTCTGGTGTGAATCGCTCTCTTGAGGTCATGCCACAGCATCTCAATCGGGTTGTGGTCAGGACTCTGACTGGGCCACTCCAGAAGGCGTATTTTCTTCTGTCAAGAAAATATCTTCTATATCTCATTGGTTTTCGCATGTTAAGCATGTTTAAGCGTATTTGCTGTATGTACAGTATGTGCCTTGGTGATTCTTTATATGTGAATAAATGGCAACATTAAACTCAAATGATCAAATGACTTTCAATAGATGGATAAGGATGAGATTTTTTTTTAAATATATTCATTTGAGTTCCAAAGATATAAAGTTATACAGCCTTGGAACAATATCAGAGTAGGTCAATTATAACCGGATAATTATTTTCTTTTGAGCTTAGTTTTGAAAAAAGTACACTTTTTATGTAATCATATAAAAACTGACTAGACATACCAAGGTACCGAGTATTAGTCGGGGAGTTGCAGGTAGTGCAAGTGTCCTTTCGACATCAGCTGCAGTGGAAGATGCCTATGACACAGTCACAATAGTGAAAAGATATAGTAATGAAATACAGTAACAATAATAATTTCCTTTTACACTACAATAATAATTTTCTATTTTGCTTATCAGAACAAAGTAATTTACATTGGCAAAAAGGATCAGCTCTTCCTGAGTCTCTGAAAAATGAGCCATCAGAAGTTGAATGAAGAACAGCTCGATGTCTGAGCGCAGGGAAATGACTGCCCTGACGTCAGCGTTGCTGGGTTGTTGCAGAAGAACTCTGCATGATTCTTCCACACTCCTCCATGGCAGCTCAAGCGCATGTAAAATGTTGAAATCTGTTAGAAGCTCAAAATGAGCATGAAGCCCTTTCTGAGTGAAAAGGTATGGCCACTGGTCTCTTAAATCGGTGATGGTTGGCGCTGGCAAAAGATTTATTTGCCGATGCTGTAGGCAAAAGGTTGTTTCAATGAGTTGCTTAACCTCGACTCTTTCAACCCCATTTACTCCTTCGCTTTGGTATATCTCATCCAGCCGCTGACGTTTCTGCTCCACTGTTTCATCTGTCTCCTCTGGTGGGAGGTCAGGCTGGAATCTGGTGCAGCCATAGGTCCATCACCAGAGGAACGGTGCTGGCGAAAGCTTGTGGTGCATATTTCCTCACCTCATCTGCCAAAACCCTGACAATCTGTCTCCGTCCTGCTGGAAAAGGTCTCTTGCCATCAGCCATCGCTGACGGAACATCCACAGGAATGGTTGTCCATGGAATTTGGAAAGTCTCTGGCGATTTTTTTTTGTTTGGAAGGATGGAGCACAACCTTCAGAGCTCCTAGATCCTTGATTCGAGACAGAGTACACTTGATGGACTGGAACAATGAAGAACTAAAGGTGTGCTGACTGCTGGTGTAGGGGAAGGAAGTATTTCTAGGTCCAAAGTGACCACCTCTGTCTCTGAAATAGAAAAAGCAGATGTTAAAAAGCATGTGTGATTGAACAATATGTGATTTACACTATAACAATAAAAAAGATTCACTTGAAAGGCAAATAACACTTTGAGTGCTTAAAATTTTCTTTTAATTGCAGCTCACAGCATAAATAAAATATAAAGTACATTTACAACTATTTAGAACCATCAGTATCCAGCAGTACAAAGACTAACAGGTAAAGATGCAGGAAGTACAGGAAAACCAAATCCCATATGACAGCATAAATTAGCATAAAATACATTCATTTATTTATCTATTTAGAAATTAGATATTATTTATTAGAATGATCTTACTCGTTGTATAAACACCATGCACTGTGCTGTGTTTTAACTTTTCTGTTTTTCCTGTTTGCCCCTGTAATCCTGCTTTGAAACAATACACATTGTGAAAAGCGCTATATAAATAAACTTGAATTGAATTGAATTGAATACACACTGTAAAAATGTTCCGTAATTTTTACGGAAAAATACCTGCAGCTGTTGTTGCCAGTAAAATTCCGTAAAAAATACAGGAAAAGAATGTAAACAGCTTTGCAGTTTAAAACTTCAGGGCACAAACTTCAAGCTGTGAATGAACTTAATACATTTGAGTATTTTATATCAACAACAAAATGAAAACTTGGTCCAAATGCACAAAAGTGAAAACATAACATTTACTTAATTTATTTCTTTGTCATTCATTATTAAAGTCACTTTTAAACAAAATGGAATGGAATGGAATGGAAAAGGAGAAAATACAAATTCCGTAGTTTTTACGGAAAAATACCGGCAGCTGTGGTATCTTGAAAATACGTCAGAATACTGAAGACGATCACCACTTCTGCTTCACAGGGACTGCAGCATAACAGCCATGACTTGATGCTTTATTGAAAGTCACCGTTTTTGTGATCAGGGTTTGCTTTAGTTGGCCTCTATCAGTCGTCGTAAAAAAGTTTACAGTTATCTTTGTGCTGCTATGACATTGTTTTATATAAAACATAGTCTTGTAGCAAATCACATCAAATGAGAGTGTGAATAGGTATTTACTAAATCTTTATCTGGGATGTTGTTTAATTACTTAATGTATTTTTTGTTACAAACGCCTCAATGAATCTACTTTTAAAATTCACATTTCATGCAACATCAATCTAAAAAGTATTTGAACCGTTAAAAAGCTTGCATTTCGTCTTTGACTCAGACATCAAGAATCAGTGTATGAATCTCAACAGTGGTGACTAACAAATGAAAAGCTTACAGCCGCAATGCATGCTGGGAGTCATTGATGAGTTTTGTGCTTTGATGATACCCAGAATGCATTGCGTTTATCTTTAGAGGTTTTTTTCTGTTGTCACCATTGTTGAGACAAACTGTTATATTCTAGATATCTGCTAGAACATTTATCATGTGTTAGATGTGCTGTTAAAGACATTCAATATATTAATTAATTTCATTCAATATTATAAATGAGGACAACAAGTAACTTTAAAGCACTATCTAAACTCTTGAACACGTACTTAACCACCAACACATATCATTTAATGCGTTAGCTTTATCTGAGCTTTCAACCCACCTGAGTCAGTGTGTTTCAACTCATAGATGTCAATACTGGGGAAAGACTTCTTCACATGGACAGCAAAGGGTCAAGACCACAACTAAAGCAAACACTCTTCACCATAATGGTGACTCAACAAAACCATCAACATGTAAACTTGTGTAAATTTTCAATTAGAACTTTTGTAGACGTGCAACAGAAATAAAGTGACAGTGGTGTCTGTAAGTGAAAGTGATAATAGTGTTTGAGGAGTTGAAAAAAAAACTCCTTGTGAAAATTTTTGAAATTTCACTGTTCATTTCCCAGAGAATTTGACAGTGTTATCCGTATTTTTTGGACATTTTTTGACAACAGTTTTCTCTGTGAAAACTACAGAATTTCACTGTTAATTTCGCAGCATTTTTTTACAGGGTTTTTTCGTCAAAACAATGGAATTTTTGCTGTTAATTTTACAGACAATTTTACAGTGTTTTTCTGTATTTTTACAGACACTTTCTGATAACAGGTTTTGTGTGAAAACAACAGGATTTTACCGTTAATTTCACAGGCATTTTTTACACTGCAGTATCCTGTAAAACAGGCCAGTCAGAGCTAATGTTTAAGGATTAACTCTATATTTCCAAACAGTAAGATTTATATTATATTAACAGTAAGATCTTCACTTTACCTTTTTTAAATGCTTCCAGAAGCTTCCGTAGTTGAATGGCTGGCAGTAGGTCACATATTTGAGGTCTTGTGTAGATTCCAGTCCAGAGTTTAGCCGTTTATCTATCAATGCTTATGAGTGTCTTTGGAAATTGTTGGCAAAGTTCTGAGGATGATGTCCCTCAGGTCTTCAAGCACAGTGTTCATTGCTCTACAAAGAGGGAATAGAGTGGTGAAGAACAATTAATGCCATCTCACAAATTGAATACTGAGTTAGAGGGTAATAATCCATTAGGTCCTCCAGGTTAATGCAGTAGTAACAGTTCCTGATTGGCGTGAAGCAGTGAACACCTATATCATGCAGACATTAAGCCTTGTACTTTTCAGTGAGAAAGTAGACTGCAGAGTTTTTATAATTCACTATCATCACAATTTTACCAACATCAAGCCCATCTTCATCCTTACTAATAACAACAAACATGTTTTTTTTTTGTATTTGGTTCCTTTCACGGTTGCTTCATGAGCAATCAAAGTATTTTCAGGTCCAAAGCCATAATTTTCTACTGATTCTCTAATACATCATTGAAGTTATGTGGAACAAACTCAAAGATATTTTTTCTACTACAATTGTTGGGGGGAAGATATTGCCAGCACTAAGGTATGCTTGAAGAAGCTGATGTCTCTCTGCAAGGCTTGAACACACATTTTTAAAGTTATGCATTTTTCTCGCTTATTGTTAAAAGTATGTGTGTTTGCTTCGGAATCTCAAGGTACACAGACGAATAAGCGGTCCAAACTGAATCACTAGCTCCAGATAATGGCTCATGAAATGATGCTTAGGTTTAAGATGATGGGGAAAGGCTTGTTTTCTGGAATGCAAATATTCATCAATAAGGACTCTGAAGTACCCTATCTGGTTAGTTGAAATGGCTGGTGCACAAACCAATGTCACAATTTCTCTTAACTGTTACACCAGTAGCCAGATCTCATTGTCAGCAGAACATGTAATCTTCTCTCCAATCAACACAGGTAACAGTCTCAGCAGGCACCAGTTTTGTACAGCATGGCCACTCAGTCTGTCACTTCCTGGCTTCCCCTCACACGGTTTGTCATTTGCATCAATGCCTAAATATCTGAACTGATCGATCCTTCTATTCAATGCAGTGTATGTAACAGTGACAAGATGGTTAATGCACAATGCAAGATCTATGGCAACAACTCCTTCGAACAAATCATGCCCAAGACAAGGGGGCAACCCAGACTGACATACATGAAACAAAGACAAGCTGTTGAAGGAGTCAAATTTGATACCTCCACTACGAACCGAATGTTTCTTGATGTTCTGAATATGCTTGTTGTATGACTCTGGGGTCCCAGTGTTGACTGTGGTCAACACTTGAAATTTTCAAGAAAACCTCTGATGTTGTGTGAGCCCAGGTTGTCTCCGCAATGGCTCGCAAAATTCCTTTACATACCTGTCCATCAGGTAGAACTATGCCATTGGTCTCAAGGGCTTGATGGTCTTTTATTAAGCATCCTAGGACCAATTCCTGACCAAAATACTTGAAATCTTGTTCTCTACACAACAACACAAGTTGCATTTGGAGAAAACTTGAACGGTTATGTGGCAACAGGTCTGCAAGTGTGAGCTACATTGTTAGTATTTTGTTTTTTTCTTTCCTGACCCCAGAGGATAAACAACTTCAAATGAGTCTTGATAAAGTATCAAGCCAAAAGAGGACCTCTCTGTCTGGGCCAAGTTTTTGTGATGTTTTCACCATCCCAGACATCTTCAAGACTATTATCCAACTGGTTACGGCTGTGTATTTCCTTGTACTGTTTCCGCACAGACCCGGAATGAAAAAGTGCCTCAATTGTCTGTTTCACAGGCACATACTGTAGAAAACAATCCTTGCCAGCTTCATTATGTCCAAGACAAATCGGCACAGGTTCAACATAATTAAAACTGTTTTTGAAAACTGTTTTCCTGCGCTGGTCTGTTTTAAGTGTGTGGCTATTACATGCTTGTAAGAGATCATCTGCTCTTAGACTGTCAATGACATCATTAATGGAAGC
The DNA here is from genome assembly GCF_015846415.1 of Triplophysa dalaica. Classification (NCBI taxonomy): domain Eukaryota; kingdom Metazoa; phylum Chordata; class Actinopteri; order Cypriniformes; family Nemacheilidae; genus Triplophysa; species Triplophysa dalaica. Next base: position 15,959,547 of record NC_079546.1, on the reverse strand, counting down.
CTCTGAAAGACCAAGTTTAAATAATTTCTCATTTAATTTGAAAAGTAGATGTGGCTGGTTGACATCATAAACTGACTCATACCCTCAATGATAGTTTGAATAACCGAAGCTGGATCAGTAACTTTGACTGTAATTTCAGATATAACGGAGCAAGATTCTTCAAAAATAATGCCTCAGGAACATCTTCTGGAGTATACTCCAAATGCTCGCTATTTCCAATTACATCAGTATACTCATCTGTTATCATATCAGGAGCAATATTTTGAAAGGTTTCAGCTTCAGTCACAAGTTCTCTGGCATAGATAGATTCAGCTACGTTCACCACTGCTGAGCGTTTATGTTTTCTGGAAAGGTAAGAGGTAAATGTAGATAACACAGTTAATGACGTATTACACTGCCTAAAGGGGCATGTCACTGTTCGTCCCTCTTAAATGTGCACTTTTAGATGTGAATAAAACTGAGTCAGTGTATCACATTTAGCAATGCACAAGTCAACATGGCATGCAAGTTCTGAGGGGCACATATGGGATCTAGGCACCAGCACACACGCTTTGTGATGTCGATAAAAGCGGCTATTTTATTTTAATTTCCTGTTGCAGTCCTGGATACAGAAATGTAGAAGTTTGGGCTATTGCTGTGAATCCTCATGTGATTTTCATAGGCTACTGGAGTACTACCAGCTGTCCTCAGAACTGACATGGAAACATGCTGACAAGTCAAACTGTATAGTACTAAAAGGCATAAGTCAACTTTACAAGAAAATCTGCACGAAAATGAAATGTCCCTTAGCCTTATGGATTGGTCAAAATAAAAGTACAATGCAAACCAACAACACTTAAAGTTAAAATGCGAATTATTCATAAGTATCGCAAGTTATTCTTAAGAGCATTTTATTCTTATTTAGCATTCTATCACCAAATGTATCAACAACTTCGATCAATGCAATCCAAAACACAAGCAACTTGAAACATCAACAACTTTTCAAAAAATCAAAAAATTTTGGAATAGAGTTGTGTACAAATTAGAAAGACGTAGCCACATTTGCAAGGAAAACGACGTCAAAATAAATGCTTTGACGTATGTGGCGCACGTTGCAGAAAAAATTAAAAGATAATATTAGCTAATAAGCTGACTATAATTAGCGTGATACAAATACATCGATGTTTTTGTTGCAGCAGTTCTCGAAGGCTTATCCTACCAAAAGAGCATATAGTATATCATAACACTTGTTTGATAAAAAGTTTGACAAAACACACCATGTAATCGGAAAATATATTTCAACTCCGCTTCACAATGTCGTCGGCGCACGTTATCACTGAAACAAGCGTAAAAAGGAGTTACAATTCACAGCATCAACAATTGGTATTTTTTAACCGATGGAGAGATGGCCATGAGGAGATGAGCGGGGATGGGATCTACCGGACAGGTCATTGGCTGGTTAGAAGACATTACCTTGGAAACATTTTCTTCATATAGGAGAAAGAAAGAGGGTAGCGAGCATGTGTCGGAAGTTTAGGCATGTTCGAGAGGTCAGATAACTGACTGCTGATAGTAGTAGATTTCTTTACAAAGAAAGACGCAAAATCATCGTCTGTTAAGCCCGATACAGGTGAAGGGGCAGGCGGGCAAAGAAGAGCAGAGAAGATTTTAAAGAGAGTACGAGAGTCAGGTGACTTGTTGCTTTTAGTATGGTAGTACTGAGTTTTAGCAGAGGAGACATCAGCAGAGAAAGCGGGGGGGAGAGATTGATAGAGACAGAGGTCATTGGGTTCTTTAGATTTACGCCACTTTCTCTCAGCAGATCTGAGCGTGATGCGATGCTCACGGAGACCATCAGATGCAGGGAGCAGAGGGGGATGCACGAGAAGGCCTATATGTTAGAGGGCATAAACTGTATAAGCAGCAGGTAAGTGTGGAGCAGAGAGTGTCTGTGGCGATGTTAGTATCCCAGAGAGATAGCTGCTTAGAGGGAGGGAGCGCCATGGAGACCGCAGAGGATAAGCGGGAGGGAGAGCATGTACGTAGGTTACGCCGGAATGTGACCATTGGGGAGGCATGTATAGTGTCTGATGAAGTTAGTTCGAGATCAAGAGTGATGAGGAAATCATCTGACGTGTGCAGCGGGATTACCTGGGTACGGTGAGTGGAGCAGTTGTGTGTGTAGATAAGATCAAGTTGATTACCAGATTTATGAGTTGCTGAAGTGGGAACTCGGTTTAGGTCAAGGATCCAGGCAGGTTATTGAAATCAGCAGCCAGTGGTTTTCATGGTGGATGTTGAAGTCTCCAAATACCACAAGAGGAGTACCATCCTCGGGGATGGATGACAGAAGCATATCCAGCTCCTCCAAGAAATGTTTTAACTGGGTGCATGACAGTAACAGCATGTGACTCGAATGAGATGTTTTCACAGGAGGGTGCCAGCTGTTTGAATGTCCAGTCGTTGGGGAAGAGTAGACCGGTTCCTCCACCCCTCCCTGATATGCGTGGGCTGTGTGAGAAAGTGTAGTTATTGAAGTGAAAGTGACCTATTAGTCAGATATGGTGAACCATACCCGAAATGTGACCTCTGCTATTAACCCATTTAGAGCAGTGAACACACGCACACCCGTAGCAGTGGGCAGCTGTCACTACTGTGCCTTCGTTAAGTGCCTTAACGGTGTCCTCGGTGGAGACGCGCAGGTAGAGTCGATGGTCTTAACACTCTTTGGTTTTGACACGATGAGGGCAGCACGCGGTGGTTAAACGCACTTATACACCTGATTAATCACGCAATTGAATTCAGCAGGACACAACTTCATGTATCATTTTACATTGTTGTTACTTGATCTGACTGCTGCTTTTGGCACTGTTGACCACTCAATTTTGCTATCACGCCTGGAGCACTGTCTAGGGATTACAGGTTCTGCATTAGAGTGGTTCAAATCATATTTCACAAATCGCTGTTTTAAAGTCAAATTAGGAGATTCTGCCTCTGATGTGGCCTCCTTATCTTGCAGTTTTTTTCCCTATATTTGCTCCCTCTGGGCTCTATTTCTAGGAAATATGGTCTGTTGTTATACATGCGCCTAAAGGAAAATTCACTTTGAATACACTTATGTCGGATGTTAAAGCCTGGTTATCTCTAAACTTCTTAAACTTCACAAAACTACAGAAATAACATGATGTTGATTTTAACACCCACTAAACAACTACAGAATTGGATTCTCGTTTGCATTGACATAACAACAGTTCTTCAATGGCACACTGTTGTGAAAAATATACCGTAGTTTTAACAGAAAAATATCGGCAGCTGTGGTTGCCAGTTAAATTCTGTACAAAATACGGGAAATCCATGTAAACAGCTTTGCAGTTTAAAACTGCAGGGCAAAAACTTCGAGCTGGGTGTGAACATAATAGTCTTCTATATGAAGAGCATGTATTTACAATTGTATATATAAATATTTGTTTTATTTAAAATTAAAACAAGGACCCTACACATGGGTTCGGGAAAGGGTCACAAGAGGGAAATTGAACCTAGGTAGCCCTTTGTACAACTGCGCCACATGTTGGACAACTGCCCACAAGGGTATAGGCTCTGACAGTTTAATTGTTTTTGATGTTAGTGTGAGTAAGGTAAGCTGCACATTCAGTCGACTGAAACCCAGCCAACTCGTCAGTGAACAAGTACAAAACAGTGATTCCAAGTACGATTTTAACCAAATATTTGCTCTTGAAAACTGTGTTTATTGTCAGTTGAGGACATTTATGCCCATGCAGATCTGGGCCACAGCCCTTCATTCAATAATCTCTGAGCCAAATCTGGGCCACATTCTTTTTTCAAATCACAATCAAACAGCGGTGTAAGGACTTAATCTGGGTCGGAGACTCAGGTGTGTATTGGGAGACTTTGCTTTTAAGTGAGCAACATTTTACAGTAAACCGATTGTGACCAGTGTTTGCTTTAATTGAGCTCTAGACTATTATATTTTAATATTATGTTTGTATTTCTTTGAGGCTTTTAACTGTGTTGCAATACATGTTTCAGCTATTAGGTGACGACAATGATTTCTAAAAACAATTCAGAATTGCCTAAACTATTGCTCATGACTATTATTAACTTAACCAAAGCAACTTAATTTAAAACAGCTTGACATCATTCATAAAAAATCAAGCAACTACAACAGTTGATATAAAACAATACGGCAAAAACTGAAAGAAACTTAACCTACTATTAGTCATTAGCCAAACTAAAGCAAACACTGTTCTGAATAATGATGAAATTTCAACATTTTTCAACATTAATTGCAGGTACAGAAGTAATATTAATTCAATGCCATTAATTGATGGAGTCAGAAGCACTTTATTATACTTGATAAGTATAATTCAAAAAACGTTTTGCCGACCTAAAATATAACGTCCTGTGTAAAGTTACACACTGACCTGAGAACAGCAACACCTGAATCAGACTTTTCATTGCTGATGGATTTACAGCATGAAATGAATCTCAAACAATAAAAGAACACATTGCATCAGGACAAACACATAAACAAAAAGTTAAAGGTAAATAAAAAAAAGAATGAGCTTGACAGTACAATATCTAGTACAGCATAAAATAAACTTTTGTAATGAGAAACCATTGAATTTTACCTCCATCAACACGCATGACTGTACATTAAACTGCACTTTTGACTTGTGAAGAGCCTCCGTTTGTTTGAAGTAAGTTCATTTTGTTTACTTAAGTTTTTTAACTTAGCCGTATTTTCCTACACAATTGTCGATGCATAGCCTTTAATGTTTTTTAGATGAAAATTGTTTGAGTTTCGGGTCACTGGGACTGCATACTGGTAATACTTTGCATTGCTATTTAAATAAAGTGCCTAAACATTGCAGGCAGATCATGTAAACAGTTGACAAGCATTGCTGTGTTAGAATCCTTCATGAACTGCAGTGATCCTGTACACATCCATCACACCCTGAAGATTCATCATCAGGTAGTTTCTTGTTTAATACTGTATTTGGTTGCAGCTTAGTGTTAAAAGCTTTCATTGCTATTCACAAAAAGTGTTAATAGAAGTAATAATAACCCTAATAGCAAGAGAGCAAATAGAAAACATTTAATTTTGCACCCAGAATTATTGTTAAAAATGTTGACATTTTAACAAATCGCCATAATTGTGATCAGTACACTAACATAACATATACTATGTTTGACTCCTACAAAAAAAAACTTTATTTCCTTTGTTGGGACACATCCATTTTTTAGGTAGTGAATGTAATTATTTACTAATTCAAATATATAATTATGTAGATATGCTTCAGGGACAAGTGCTTGTGAATAACAGAAATGCTCCAATATAGTGGCCAAGCACACTTTTGGATATTAGAGGAAGAGGAATAAGGTCTCTTATTTTGTCTTATTAGGCTGCCTGCTCTGTCTCACCTCTTACAGGACAGATACAATGATAGATTTAAAAGAAATATACATTATTTCAAATGTAATGTATTATAAATACAAATTATTATTTTCTGAACATTTAAAAGTAATGCAAATTATGTTTACCACTGAAGTGTTTGGGATTTTGGGGAATGAAATCTCTATCAAACCATACTCCTATGTGACTGATCAACTATTTGAAAAGAAAAAGATGTAGTGATCCTACGAGTAACAAAAAAACTCAGGATTTACTTAGCTACTGCGATCGGTAGTATCATCACTGGGACGTTATGTGAGAGATATTGTATATACAGTATGTATTTTTATTTTTCAAGAACTATACATTTGTCTTTAAGACATGACTGATGATTCTAATTCGCTGTTTGTTGTAACCGTTCATTTAATGTTAAATCTAATAGTGAGTCGAAACATATAAGGTGTACTCATACCCTGTCTAATCCGGACTGTGTATGTTGCGGCACCATGCATAATCATGACTAAAAACAATAAAAAATATTATAAGTTTTAATTTTATCCACATAGCGTCTGGTGTAAACAGGGTGTTAAAGTACACAACCAAAGGTGCTCTATGCTGTTGCTAGAGAGTGATCAAAGTGTAGTTAGCGGCTGACACAGGGCAATGGGAGAAAAAAAGTGACATCACAGCCTGCAACTGACTGATCATTAAAATAACTTTGTAGACCTACCAGTCAAAAAAGGCTGATGGAATGTGTATTTTTAAGACTCTGGGTCACTCTTAAAATAACTTTTTGGGTTTATTTAGCTACTGCAAGCAGATGAGCAAACGGGATTGAAAAACACTAAAGAAACCACTGAATATATGTGAAATTAATGATGAACTAATCAGTAAGTTATAAACATTAAACTAATTAATATACGGTGGATATTTTGTTTATTTGTATATTCAAGCCCTATCCATTTAATGGACTAAGGCTTTACATATAACTCTAATACCATCAAGATGTATAATCAGTAAATAAAATACTTTGCTTAATAGTGAGTTAAAACATATACTTACAAAGCCAAATGCTTGTGGTGTGGCTCTTTTGAGAGGCCAACGTTTCCCTCAGTGTTACCAACTCTTTTTAAGGGAAAGTAGCTAAAGCCTGCCCGAAAAATCGCCAGATGACGTCACATGCTAATTTGCATGTGAGCGACGTCATCACGTAGTATCTGACAAGCTAAGCGTTTCAGGTCTGCCTCATATCACTACTCTCTGAGCTGTCGTATAGAGTATTATATTTAAACAATTCACAAAATGAACAATAAATAGGTTCAAGTTCTATCATTTTTTATACTAAATTATTTTTGTGTTTCTGTTGGGAGACTACAAAAACTATGTAATAGTGAGTGAATTCGACCCCTTAAAACTACACACCACTAGTTATTTTCATTGAACAGCTAAAATCCGTCTGTGTTTTTGTTTACACGTCCATAGTCACGGTGTTTTGTCACGTTTCGTAATCATAAATGCTCAAACAAGGTCGACAAGTAAATAGTTCTTGGAAACACTGTTTGTACATGCAAACTGCGAATCTCATTCACGCGTCAGTACGGTCTTCAGCTGCTTCTCTCTGGTGGGCACTCACACTATACAGAGTAGACAGAGAGGCGTTGCTGCGCTGTCAGGGCAAAAACTCTCTCTGCCGTGGCAGTAGAAGTGAAGAAGAATGTTCGCTTAGTCGCCAAGGATTATTCAGAAAGCAGCTAGATTTGTTGCTAGTCGCTTTTTGAAAAATAAGTCTCTAAAGGGGTCTGAAAAGTCCCTAAATATAGCGACAAAGTCGCAAAGTTTGCAACACTGGTTTCCCTAGCCACAGCTGCGTGTGTAAATGAGAGGAAGAGGCCGCGCTCAGAACCTGTGAGACACAGCATTATTTCCATTTAAGGAATCATTACTCCATTTACAGAAATGACGTCACACACATTTAACCGCATTGAACAGTAGCCTGAACAGGGAATTGAGGAAAAAACTAGACTTGGTACATTAACTGGAAAACCAGTGAGTCAATTATATGATTTTTTGAGTTATATCTGAATGAGGCGGTTTTTGAGGAAAACGTATAATGTTCCCTCAGATTTCCCTCAAACTGTGATCCTGTTAAAAATTGCCTTTATCTTTACATATTTTTTCACTTTCATTGAAATTTGTAGTTGGGTAACGTTTAAAAGGAAGCTTATATAAGAATTTTGTAAATAATTTGTCAACTTGCAGTGAAAAGTCACCATTATGTGGATCAGTGTTTCCTTGAGCTGGCCTCTTGGCCCTTTACTCTCATGGACTCATTTGTCTGCACAAACACACACAAACATTTACAGCACTTACAGAAACGTATTGTGTCACTGTACATTTTCTAGCAAATACGCTTATATTAATAGCATGGTAAATAAAATTAAATAAAGAAAAATTATATATATATATATATATATATAGTGTGTGTGTGTGTGTGCCTGAGTACAGTAGACTGTAAAAAATGTTCCGTAATCTTTACGGAAAAATACCGGCAGCTGCGGTGGCCAGCAAACTACCGTAAAATTACGGGAACATCCTGTTTTTATTCATCCAATCAATTCACAGTGGAAAACATGAGCCACACCCACTATTCATCTTGGAAATATATCAGAATACTAAAGACGATCACCACTTCTGCTTCACAAGGACTGCAGCATAACATCCATGACTTGATGTTTTATTGTTATTTAAAGTCACAGTTATTGTGATTTGTGATTGCTTTAGTTGGGCTATTTCACACTTCAAATATAAAATTCTAGTTTTCTTTGGGCTGCTATGACAGTGTTTTATATAAAACATCAGAATAAATGTGATAAGATTCTTTCACAAGCTTTTTCTATGATGTTGTTCAATTTCTCATTGGGTTTTTGTTACAAAAGTCTGAATGAATTCACATTTCCTGCAACAATCAATAAAAAGAGCTTTTGAACCATTAAAATGTCTACATTTGGTCTTTGACTAAGACATCAAGAATTAGTGTATGAATCTCAACTGTGGTGACCAACAAATTAAAAGCTTACAGCCGCAATGCATGCTGGGAGTCATGGATGAGTTTTATGCTTTGATGATACCGAGAATGCATTGCGTTTATCTTAAGAGGTTTTATTGGTTGTCACCATTGTTGAGACAAACTGTTTTATTCTTGATGTCTGATAGAACATTTTTCATGTGATTGATGTGACGTGAAAGACCTTCAGTATATTATTTATTTTCATTCAATATCACTAATGAGGACAACAAATCACTATCTTATCTCTAAATACATTGCAGTTATTCTGCTGACCTTTTTTTTCCCACCTGTATTGGTTTCTGTTTCAACACATAGATAATAAAACTAGCTAAAGACTGAACATAAGAAGCAAAGGGTCAAGATCCCAACTAAAGCAAACACTCATCAAACTCATCATGGTGACTCAACAAAACCTAAACTTGTGTGAATTCTCATTTAGAACTTTTGTAGACGTGCAACAGAAATAAAGTGACAGTGGTGTCTGTAAGTGAAACTGCTTGTGAAAACTGAAGAATTTAACTGTTCATTTCCCAGAGAATTAGACAGTGTTTTTCGTTATTTTACAGACGTTTTTTGACAACAGTTCTCTGTGAAATCTACATAATTTCACTGTTAATTTCACACAGGGTTTTTCTATAAAAATGAAGGATTTTTTTGCTGTTATTTTTAGAGTGAAATTCTGTAGCTTTCACAGAGAAAACAGTTGTCAAAAATCGTGTTGAATACATGTTGTATTTCAAACTAATGATCCTACACTTAAAAGCACTTTAAAAAAAAAAAAAAAACTTCTTGGTCAACCAAACAATCAGTCTTTAAAAGACTATGTCATACATAAAAACCAACTATTGAATCAATGTTAAAAAATGTTTATTTATCATTGTTAATTACATGGATCAATATTAGTTGGATAGGATTTGCAGGGTGATAGGTTGCCTGTGGTCTGGTTGGGTGCCTTTGATGAGCATCATTATCTGAGGGTTGGTGATGGCTGGTGAGATTGAACGGAAAGTGAGTTTTTTTAATGAATTGGATTCCGCTTAGGTAGCCTTTGATGGAGCTGGCTTGTAGGTGACACCGAGTTTAGGTGTGAAATGAAGGAGGTGATGGTTAGCAGGGAGAAATCGGCGAAGGGCAGGTTTTAGGTTCGATGGAATGCTTCAAACTTTTCAAGTAGTTAGGTAGGATTGGAGAGTTCTGGGGGAAACGGCTTGGATGATGGAATCGACAGAAGGCGTCTAGGAGGGCTTTTACCGGATGGTTTATCGGAATATCAGTGCTGAATATGGAGGAACAGGGCTGGGAGTGGGTCAATTCTGCAAAGGGGCCTTAAGATAGCCCACAATGGGTGTGTTAAGTGCCAGCGCAGGCTTGCTTGCAGAATATTGTCTTAAAGAGTAACTAGCATAAGATCATGAAAATTTAATTTCATGAAGTGCATTATGTTGCCGTGTTTGAAAGTAAGCAGTCTGCCAAGTTGTAAGTCCTCAGGTGAATAAAAAACAAAGTTATTGGCTTGTAAAAAAGAGAGTCGACTCTGAATCACGTAAACGAGACATGTCACTAACCGCCGCGTATCTACGTCACTAGACATAGTCCCCGCCTACGTTTTGCTGGGACTGACGCAAAAACTTCACTCTCTCCTCCCCCAAAACACTGCCGCTCGTTCGTGATGTGTGTGCCATCTGAAACCTGTGTTCTACGTTGTGCAATTGAGTGCGTCTTATTTAACTACCAAAGGAAGAACTTCAAAAGGAAACATGATGAACGCTGTAACAAATTCAACGAATGGGAAGAAGGAGGAGGGAATTGGCGAACATTCAACAACTTTTAATAAAAAATAAAAAAAACACGAAACGAAAGTAAAATACCAGCTGCTCCCGCACGGTCGACTTCCGGATGCGATACCCATGCAACGCGCTGCTGACACTCATTATCATCACTCGCTCTCGTCCCGCCTTGCTCGTTACAAACGCGTTTGATCAATCACAGCAGACTACACCATCTGACCAATCGCATGACACTAGGCTAGAGGATATGAGGGGATTAGGGGGATGATTCCCGGAACGAATCATTTAAGAGTCAGTCAAGAAGTATGGTAAGAATAATTACGACATAATAGTGTTTTTACACCTTCTATGTACATAAACTTGTTGTTGGACAAAACATAATCCAAAGTAGGACCTTAAAAATCTTATGCCAGTTACTCTTTAAAGGGGCAGTCTACTCCAAAATGAAAATCTGTCATGAATTACTCATCCTCAAATTGTTCCAAACCTGTACAAATCTCTTTATTTGGTTGTACACAAAGAAAAATATAAGCAACACAGCTAACAAAAGTTTTTTACAAGAACGTTCCTTAGAGGTTATTCATGTTTTAGAGAATGTTTTAAAAACATACAAAGTCTGTTTATGTTTTAAGAACGTTCCCAGCTAACAAAAGTCAACATCATGGTATTCAGTGATTCCTTGAGTTGGGCTCTTGACATTGACCTACCCAATAATTGTCTTCCCAGCTTTACTACTATAGAAGTAAAAATAAATACTATGGGAATTAATGAGGCATGAGATCTGTTACTGATGTTCTTACAAATATCTTCCCTGGGGCTTCATCAGAAGATAGAAAATTATACAGCTTTGGAACAACCTGAGCGTGAGCTACCCGGTGACTTCCCCTTAAGTACTATGTTTGATAAGTTACAAAATAATGTTTGAGTAACTTATTAAATCAATTGACGGGACTACTTAAAAATGTTCAGAGAGTCTCCTTGCTGTCTTACACATTCGTATTCATTATTTTGTGTCTCAGTGGATTAATTTATGCTGCACATTACATATAATTTAAAGGTTAATTGTGATGGTTTTTTATACTGATGCATTACTCCAACTACATGTTCCTTGTCAGAGAGGCTTTACCGTGTAAGTGACAACATAATCACCTGCATGTGCTCAAATCTTTATTAATGTTTTTAAATGTAATTCTTGGGCAATCTAAGACATAAAAATCTTGGTATTTTTACATGGCCCAATATATATAGCAGAAGATATTTCAACGTCAGATTTTTCCAATATCATGCAGCCCTAGTCCCAACAACTGCAAATCCTTCAACAGTAATCACTAAACATCAGAATCTATACAAAAAATGTATGAAGTTACACACTGACCTGAGAGCAGCATCACATGATTAGTCTGTCCATTGATGATTAATTTACAATGTGAAATTAATAAAAAAGTAAATAAGTTTGCAAGTGTAAGCTCAGTACAAGACAAACTCTTATACATTATAATAAGCAGTCCAGTTTAGCTGTAACAACAGTCAGAACTGAAGATCAACATGAAGTGTCTAGGGTAAATAAAATATATCAAGTTTGTGCGCTTTAGATTCTTTTTACCATGTCTTAATTTCCCTACACAAATGTTAATAAGTCATCTTTTATGCAAAATGTTGTTAAATGCAAAATCAGTTTAATGACGCAGAGGCTGATTTCCATTAAAACTTTCCACTCATATCCAGAAAAGAACAAAGAAAGAGTCACCACAGCACACATACATCTTATAGATGTAAAGATGCATTAGTAGAAATGTGCCCACACATCTTATAAAGAATGGATTCACAAACATTTTTATTTATTTTTTGCATGTTGTAAAATCCTTAATCTAAAAACATACAAATGAGGAACATCACGTTTGTAAACATTGTCCAAATTTATCAATACAGCAATGCCAAATTTTACAACAGGGGATACCATGTTGGCTCTGTGGGACAAATTTATAATATTTACAAAAATAAAAGTGATATGATTTTGTTTGCAAACATTTCCTTTTCTTTGAAGAGCATATAAACATGTTTCTTAATGACTGCCCACTGAGCAGCCCCACTTCACATTTCTATTATATAGGCGACAGTGCAGGGGCCTCATTTATAACCATTGTTTACAGACAAAACATGCCCTGACAGAGGCGTATGCCAATTCCCACGCAAAAGATGGGATTCAAAAAAAAGCTTGACGGAAAATTTTGAGCACGAATCAGCTGATTCACGTACCAACACTTATACAGTTGATCTATTATTTATAATGTGAATATTCCTTACAGGTGTGCATACGCACGGTTTTATAATTCTGAATATTTTTTGCAGTAGATATTTTGGCCTTGTGGTCTGGGTAGTTTTATAATGAGACCCCAGGTCCTTATATTCAACGTATGGAATTTGATCCCAAAGTTGTGTCACAATATAATGTAAACATGTGTATACATATTTTTTTAACATGGAAATATAGATAAAGTTTCACTTTTGGAGAAGTGTACATTTAACACCAGCGTGAAAAGGTTCAGATTGTATTGCTTATCTCATTGGCATATAATTTGCAGGCAGAATACCCATAAATGGTAGTACAATAAAACAAACCATGACATATTAAGGTAGTCAAAGGCTTGCAATATCTAAAACTTTTGTACAGATCTGAAACTGTGCTCGAAACCATGCATGTTCTGTTTAAATAACCACTAAAGGTAGACTGAGGTACAAAAGCAAACATACGTACGCATTTGTATACCGTTGTGCCTAAAAGCCTCTGCAAAATGATGACATGCAAATGTATAGTAAAATGTCCTGGAAACTAAAATCAGAGATGACTAAGCATAAAATACACCTGTTCAATACAATGCCTTTCTCTCATTTAAAATGGCAATTTCAAACTGTCCTGCAAACTTCACCTTAAATATATTTTAAACAACCATTTTGGAGACTCACCTTTTAAAGACGACCCATAGAGCATTTGTACAAGCAGCCTATAACGCCCTCTAGCTGCCAGCAGCTTATTATGACCTAGGGTTACAGGTGGTCCATTCCATTGCTTGAGGTCACCAGGTGTCAAACTCAATTTCTGAAGGGACACTGTCCTGCAGAGTTTAGATCCATCCAGCTCAAACACACCTGATCCAAGTGCTCAGGACGTTATTTACGTTATTATTTGAAGGATGAAAATGTGTCTTAAATAACATGAGAACTGCGATCCTGTATATCTGATAATATTCTGTTTGTGAAACCCTACCCGGAAATTACTGATATACACATGAAATACAGATGTGGGAAAGTCATTTCTAAATCATCAAGGTCCCCACATAATATTCCCGTACGAATAGGGCTCTAGTCATAGAACCAACATACAATGAAAACAATTATTAATTACATCTTTTCGAGAATTTACAATTATATTATTTTAAGAAACCAGTCATTTTATGACTCCAACTAAATATAAAGAGCTTATTTTAACTTGAAAAACTATACTTTCTGGATTCACAGTCAAGTCCAGACAAAGTTGGTTCTTCTTTTAACCAACTGTACTGCATGAAACTGTACTGCCAATAGTAGCACATAGTTATCTCAGACATATTTACCGGCAACTTTTTATGTAATGTCCTTGACTAGAGCTAGTAAATATTCATTTCATTTCTGCAAGTACAGAACACAAAGGATTTTCTAATCATCCTTGCAATTTTACAGACTGACAAAGGTTTTCCTGAGACATTTTCCTCTTAAGTTAATGTCTGAGACCTGAAGGGCTTGGGATGTACAGTTGTTTGTTTATCAAGTCTTACCTCCCTAAAACTATATCCTTAATGCTTCAATTTCCCTGCTTTGCACCCAAAAATTATGATGTCGATCTACAGGGGCTATTGATGATCGAGTCAGAATAAGATGATCGATATTATTTAGAAACTTACTTTAGTTTCGTCATGTTTTCATAGCCTACGTCAGTCGCGTGTCATCATCCTTGTGTGCTCGGCTGCTGTTGGAAGGAAACACACAGACGCGCATGGATCAGTGGTGGTGCCAGAGATTTTACATATGGGTGGCCGAGGTAGGGGCCAACAGTTACTTTGGGGTGGTAGAGAAAAAATCATCATGCACGCATTATAACCTTAAAACACTTGTTAAAAGTACTCTATAAGTGACCAAATAATAATGACCAATCATGTACTTTTTTACAATATTTTAATTACGTTGTTCAAAACTATTAGATCAAATAGAACTAATTAGCTCTCATTTCTGGGGGAAAAGGGACCAGAAAATAATGTAAGTTATTTAGTTTTTTTTAAGTGCAAACAATAAAACTTTAGCAAACTTACAAGCCATTTCCAAAAACCATGACAGTAGTACTACTAGTACAAACAACTTGAATTCAAAACAGATAAAAAGATAACTCTCAAAACTCACAGATATGTGTATTGTACTGTACAAGTTCTTATACTTGCAAGCTTATCTAATATTTTAGTCAGCATTTTCTTTCCACTGTTTCAGATTTATTTCGGACTAAAAATCCATCACCAATGGAAAGACTGATTCGTGTGCTGCTGTTCTCAGGTCAGTGTGTTACTTTAAACAGGTTTCTGTCCAGATTCTGATGTTCAATTTTTTCTTCAAGATCAGTGTTTTCAGTGCTCTTCTTATGCACAGATTACAAAATAGAATATCATAAAATATATCAAACACTAAATAACACTAATAAGTTTTATTTTCTTAAAAATTTTGAATATTGGACATTTTTGCATTGAGTGCAGGGTATTTTTTTATGACACGGATTCTTAATATGTTGTATAAAAATGACTACAGATCTCATATACCATGATTAAAACAAACTCAGGTGCGATTGCCCTATTACTGTGGCTTCCCAGTCAACAAAAGTTTATTATAAGAACGTTCCTTAGAAGTTTATCATGTTTTGTTTCGTTTTAATGTTCGAAGAACGTTCACAATTCAATTCATTTCAAGTTTATTTATAAAGCCTTACAGGGGCAAACAGGAAAAATAGAAAAGGTAAAACACAGCACAGTGCATGGTGTTTCTAGAACAAGCAAGATCATTCTAATAAATAATATCTAATTAATAAATACATAAATAAATAAATGCAATCTCCCGGTGAGCAAGCCAACACTACCCTGCAGTGGCGAGGAACCCAAACTCCAATGATTGATTAATGGAGAAAAAACTCTCTGGAGAAACCAGGCTCAGCCGTGAGGACCAGATCCCCTCTGACGTGTCATAGCTGCACTCAGTGACCCTGACCAAAAGCCACCGAGCAAATATCCACGAGGAAGAGGGAGAGCCCAGCATCCGCAACCCAGAGAGTCCAACTCACCGAAAACCGTGCAGGTTCAACCAGGTCCCACTCCACGATAGACACCAGAAAACGAGATTGTGGTCTAGTGGGTTAAACCACTGAACTGGTAAATCAAAGGTTGCTGGTTTGATCCCAGCAGCCACCACCAGTGTGTCCTTGAGCAAGACACTTTACACCATGTTGCTCCAGGGGGATTGTCCCTGTAATAATTGCACTGTAAGTCGCTTTGGATAAAAGCGTCTGCCAAATGACTAAATGTAAATGTAAATGTAAAACAGAGGAACAACCAGGGAAAATAGTAATGGCATGTTGTAACTTTTTTCCTATGTTGTCCGACATCGACCACAAAACAAGGCCAAACCGGACCCACACAGCCCCAGCAGATGAATCCCAACAACCAACGAGCCCCCCCACTCCCAACAAACAAACAAACAAACAAACAAAAGCGGGAAGTGATAACAATATACAACCCGAAAATCAAGTGATTTGGTAATATAAAAGGAGTGATTATTAGATATACGCTTGCCCAAGTAACAGAGGAATTTTGACGTTTTGACTGCTTTTAACACTACATGAGGTCTTCATGAGTTACCGACTTGCTAAAAATACCCTCATGTGCTCAAGCATACACACTTTAAAGAATAGTTGTGGGGGTGTTTTGAAGGAGGAAATCAGGGAAGATTTTACGCAATCTATGTGAATCAAAGTGGCATACTAACAATTTCACTGGAACCATGCTAACTGTTTTGGGTTCTTATTGCCGGAATGCAGAAAATGTGTGTGAAGTGTGGAATGCAGGCATAAAACGAAAAAGTAGATAATGATCTAAAGCTACAAATAGTTATGTTAACAATTATATATTATAATATCAATATTTTAATTTATAAAATGCGTGTAAGACGGATTGATCGCAGAATGAGCTGCACATGCTGTGAATGCATCCTGTGCTAACTAAATAAATCTAAGATGAGAATGTCTCAGCTTCTAGATTCACAGAACTTCGAAATTCCTTTGAATGTAATATTTATTACAAAAAAGCGCTTGAATAAATAGGATCGCTTAGCACTGTTATCTGTGTGCCCTTTCAGAGTTTGCCCAGATTCCTCAGACAAAGTTATTATTCACAAACATTGAGCCGTCTTTCATCCAAGGATATTGCTTGCACTTCCTCAACAAGAACATGTAAAATAATATGAACATCATAATCACATGCGTACTCAAGTGTTTAGCCTACTTGTTCTATAAATAACCTAATATGGGCAGGATAGGTCTATGCTTTATTACTGAGATCAAATGCGTTCTGTAGCTTGTTCTGTACCTATTGTCAATTGCTTTCTATTCCCTTTTTGTTTACACACCTTGCTTTGCTTTATAAATAATAAAAACATGATATAATCTATCGTGTTTGTTGATAAGCTATATGGTACCCTAATTATAACCTCTAGGCTACATAAATAAAAAAGTTATGTTTTTTTCATTCAACATCATTTAAATAATCAAATAATGAAACATTTGTTTTTAAGCTTTTAATTTAATTGTTATTAAATATTTCAAATTTCATGATTTCAGTGTAATAGACATACTTTTAATAAAATGTAATTTAATTTGATTACTAAAATTCAATTGAACATATAGATTCAGAAAAAACATATTTAAAGGAGAAAATAAAATGCATTTTGAATAAGCTACATATGTTAGACCCAGACACAGAACAGCCCAAGCAAACAAATGCTCATAGCGTCACTTCTTGCAGCTGCTAAAACAATCCAGTCAGGGTTCGCACATCAGCAAATGCAGAAATATTATTGATCATAACGTAAGAAAAGTGGAACACATATGCCTGTTTTAGCAGCCTTAAATATTGTATATGAACGGTTTGATTAATAGCCTACATTCATTAGTCTCTAAAATGTATTAGATAAGGACTACGCAAAATATTTGGACACCTCTGGGCCATCTTTGGTTCACTGTTAACATGCCAGTGTTAACGCTAAGCGAACCAGGATTACTTTTTTGGCCCGGACTAAAAGTACCAAACGAACGAGTATAGCACTTTTCATGATGCATATCCTTTACAAAATATAACAAAAACATGTTTTTACTACAGTGAAAAAAAACAACTTTATTTAGTTAATTTTCTTAAGGGATTGTTTTAAAGCGGCTTTACAGAAACACACTTTATTTTGTAAATCTCTAAACGTGTCATATAAGAGAACAAAGAAATAACACAAAAATCTTAGAAGCTTGCCAACATGCAGGTTAGGCCTTTTGCAGAATGAGCATTTTTGTGTTTTGCCCATTCAGTAATAAGTTGTTTTTGTTCAGTTTAGAGTATGCTAATGACAAATACAGCTCAAAAGCTTCTACTGACTGTCTTTCAACTGACTGTTTCTAATCTTAACCATTCATTTCAGCAAATGAGCATCTTCGACGTTGAAAAAACATCCCCTGAGGAGCCAAGAATAAATGTCTTTTTTATGTCCAGTGGGCCTCTGTACAAAGTTAAACTTGTCAAAATGTGGTGCTTTCAGATTAATTTCAGTTTTCACATGGCAATACATTAATTGAGGGAGACTGTTTGAAATAAATTGACTTCACTGATCTGAATGCAAATTGAATCATTGTTAAAAATTGTGTAAATTGCAGTCGATGTGTAACGGGAAGTAGACTCTGTACAGGTTCTAAACTGACATGTTTATTGCACCGACTTTTATTGAGTGAATGGCATGTGAGTTCAGTTCAAGTAACAGTCTTGTGTGGATGAACTGATGATACTAACAGAAAGGGAAATGAAGGAGATTGCGTAGTTAGGTACTGGATATAAGGCAAGTCATCCAACATCAGCGTGAGTCTTTATTCCACATGGGAGTCCAGACAATGTAACGGTGGTGGCTGCGTGCCCTTATAATTCCCAATTGATACTCCATTCCTACTGCGTAGCAGGACGCTATGTGGAAAACTCCCTTTTCTCCGATTGATTGAAGCTTTTAATAACACAGTGAATACTGCACGGCCATTGGTAAAACTTTGAGGCAATGGAAACGAAGCTGCATGGACCAATGGCGGTTGAGCCCACCAAACTGGGCAGGGCTTTTGGCTCTATAAGCAGACGCATACCCGCAATCATAGCAGTGAGTGTTTACTTCCAAGTCTTCAATGCGGCATAACGATTAAAACAGAGCGTTAGACAAGCTGGCCTCAAAACCCGGGTAGAAAATAGCCTATTACTTATTTATTTTGATGGTTTTTACTGTAAAAACCACGTGGACATCATAATTAGACCTCATACAACTGTATAAAACAATTAAAAAGGCCAGTTCATGAGACCTTTAACACTAGGAATTTCTTCTGAAAGCACGAATCGCCATCAAAAGCCACACCTTCTCCAAAACACATGAACACGAACAAACCAGAGGCTCTCAGATCAATTTCAATAAATGAATGTCTCATTCACCAATGAGAACACGTTACAGTACAAAGTAAATACTACAATATAGTTACTACAATAGTGAAAACCACTAACGTAAACAACAGCTTTTAAACGGGGTGAGATGCCGCATGGTTCCTGTTAGAAGCTGTGTAACAATGTCGTTGAGTTTTTAGTCATGGGAATTTTTAAGATGGTCTTTCTTTTTGTTCGTCCTTTACAAGTGCCACATTTTACAAGGGGAAAGTTAGGTTCAGCTGTTTTGCCATTTTCCAGCTGTGTCTGCACAGCAAACGTGAAAGGGGTGATGTCTTTTTGCACAGGGTGTGCAGAGGGATGACAAATATGTTGAAATGATATTCAATACATTGGTTCGGTGGTTGGCAATAGTGTATTGCAGTAAGAGGATTCTTGAGATGTGCCCGGCTGAGCCATGGAGCCTTTGCATGTTGTTAATGTGTTAGGGTGGGTGTCCTACATGTACTCCAGTAAAAAACATAAAAACATGCAGATGACTCGCTAAACCAACCTAAGGTGTGTGTCTGTGATGTTTTATATGTAAGTGACCAGTAATGTACAGGTCATCTATACATGGTGTACTCTGCCTGCCATCTTGAGTGTCATGCCCTGTAGCTGGCACCTCAGTTCGCCACATGAGGGTATGTCGTAGAACAATCAAAATTAAGCCATTCTTCAAAAAAATGTGACATACGGTACATGCAACTTAGACTTGAGTACAAATCAATAAATAGTTGAGTTGAATCCCATTCTTTTATATAGAGTTGTCATTGCTAAGTTAAGTAAAGTAAGTAAAATAAACTAAGTAAAGTAAAAAGGTTTTAAGCATTTTGCCTCCACATCACACATTTGTGTTTCAAAGAAGTATACTAATAGCACACTTGAATTATTTTTGATAAAGAAAATCATGCTTTTATTTATCATTTTGTGATTGTCTTAGGACCGTTTGGAACTAATTGGGCAGTATAAGGATCATGTGGTGTTAGATAAACATTCCGGGCCACTAAAGACTTGAAATATTTTGGGAGAAAAATTATCTGGGAGCCATTAAAAAAATAATCCGGGAGCCATTAAATGATCTGGGAGCAATTAATTTTCTTTGAAAATCATAAAAAAAATGCTGGTGTGGAAAGAGTTAATACTTACAAATTCATTTACACCTCAGCACTGAGGATTCATCTGTGCTGAAGTTACACTGTGAAGAAAAATTAATGAAATCCTTCTTGTCTTATTACAGAGAAGGAGACAGGAGAGAACCGCTTTGTTTTTATCTCTGGAATCAAGAAGACATGGCCTGATGCTCAGAGCTACTGCAGACAGCATTACACAGATCTGGCCAGCATTCACACTGGAACTGAAAGCGAAATGCTGAAAGTACAGACAAAGGCATGGATTGGTCTGTTCAGAGATTCATGGAAGTGGTCAGATGGAACAAATGTCTCCATGTCCTCCATTAACTGGATCTCTTCTACACGTGACATAACAGGGCAGAAGAGACCTTGTGGTGCCACAAGTCCTGATGGTCTGATAGATGATAGAGACTGCTCAGAATCCCTTCCATTCATCTGCACACGGTGTAAGTTTTATGTGTGATTCTCAACTACTTACTATACATGGCAAACATACACTGCTTTAAAGGCGCTTAAACGAAAGTAATCTTTATACTAATGATCACAAACATGCATATATTATTAGATAAAATGGAGATAAAAAATAAAAATCTGCTAATCAGAAACGTCCACAAATATTTATCTTGCTGCCTTTGTAGGGTTTGACTCTATAGTCGCTGCTATATTTATTAATTGTGTTCATAGGCGTAATTTGCGGTTGGGAGAGACAATTTTGTCCCCACCAGTTATTGGATGAAATAAAAACTGTGGAGTGTTGATTTACTGTGCAAATAACCCGCTTTGTAAGCAGAGGCTATTTATACTTACTCCACCCACCAGTTTCAGAATGGACTAGACAAAATGTAAGAAAGGCACAAGCAAACTGACTGCTCCAGTGGCTTAGAGCGTAAAGCATGTGGTACTTAATTCATGTCTCGTGGGTTTGGGAGTGCTGTTTGTTGAACTTTTTCCCTTTCTAATATCAGATTGTAAAAGGAATTATTTTTATTAAAATTATGAAAATATTTGAAAATGGCTATTCAACTTTGTAGTTTCATGAGTTCAAATGAAGTTTAAGTTTGTTATATCCGGCAATGCCCGGAGTACTAAGTTCCCAAACAGTTCAATCCAATCATCTGTGTTTGAAACACCATTTTTTTAACATAGGGAAAAACTGTTTTTATTTTATTAAAAATGCATATGTTTAATTAAGTACTGCATTAGCCATATATTAAATGACAACATGATTCGGACCTGCTCCGCGGCAGGGTTCTTGATTTAGAGTTTTTAAACTCTTTTTCTGGGGGAATTTTTTTTGCATGCAGTTTTGATTGCCATGAATATTCCCAACGAGTTATTACAGAAACAATTTATGAAAGTATTGTTTTTGTCTTCTCTGTCTCCACCACTTTTGAAAAACAAAGTTAAGACGCTGATTGTTATAAGACCGCTAAACCTTTAGGCTGAGTGCATGCCATAAAACAAGTATATTACAAATCTATTAGATCTATTAAGTTTTCAGAGTGACAGGCAATTGCAATTATGCCTAATATTGTCAAATAGTTATCACCATTATATAGAAATAGTTTTTTTTTGTACATGGGCGTAGTGGCATGGGGGGATGATGGGTGTGGGTGCTCATGAATTGAAAATAAAGTGTAAAAAAAATAAAGTGTAAATAAATAGTACACTCTTTTACACCCCTGAGTCATAGGTTTAGTCAGGGGGACGGATGACATGGATCTGGCTGTTGTGAAATGTAAAAATGTTTAGTTAATATAATTAACAAAAACTAAGTAAAATTACTAGTAAAAAAAGCACACTGTATTCCCCAAGAGTTGTACACTCTTTATTTACTCCCCTGTGCCATAGGTTCAGTCAGAGAAACGGATGACATGGATCAGGCTGTTGTAGGTCACAGTCATAGCGCCACCATATGACATACAACATATTCTAAAGTAGTTCACAGATATTTATCCGCTTAGGGAGAACTATTCTGTAAATGTAAATTTGTTTATGATGGTCATCATACAATCATACTTTACTGTGATGTTATAGGGTCCCAAGATAAACCAAAGTGATGTGATCTTCTGAAAAGGTTTTTAATCATATTGAAAACGTTTAGATCTCAATGCATATTGTGTCTTAATGTTTGACTTTTGTTATGTGGAGAAAAAGTGCAACCAAGCAAATATAGTCATTTCTTTCGTTACAAAACAAGTACATATAAAATGTTTTTTAAAGCAAAACTAAAAATGTAAGAAAACAAAACAATAAGAGTTCAGAATAGATGTTAACTCCTTCAGTACTCTTTGAAAGCATTTGAGAAAATCACTTTTTTGGACAAAGGGCGACAGAATTGAAGATGATTAATTGTAACATTGTATTGACTTATGTTATTTGTTTAGGAACAAGATAACTGCCGTAATTACATTTTTTTTAGTTGACTTTTTAAAGTTTTCTATAATACCAAAATGTGAATTGTGAATATAAATAAATAAACTCAATGTAGCAGTAGAACTTTCCGAGGCATGTTAAATTAAATAAGCAACAATATATAAAATATTAACAATCAAGAATGATGGTTTTGCCAAACTCGTGCAGTCCTGTTTCCTCACAACTTGTATTTTTTTAACAGATCAAAAGAATCAGATTGCGAAAGTGGAGGTCAAATCTGGTCAGAATCTAAATGATGCTGAAATGATGGAGAACATCCTACAGTGGGTGAGTAACGCAACACGAAAACAACAGATTGATTGGCTACCCACATAATCTGAATTTCTAACCATAATATAATTGTTCATTTAGTACTTATAAATTCTATAATGATAATGGCCAGCAATTTTCAGGAAAGACAATTGACCTCCATTTTGAAAGAGGGAGTAAAGGATCTGGATAATGGAGAGTGGGTGCTGGGCCCAAAAACATTGAGAGTCAATATACTAAACTATTTGTGCTCAGTCCTGTGATGTTCATTACTGGACAAACTATTAGTTTACCAAAATCTCATGAATATTATTAACACTCTTTTGTCACAATTTCTTCAGATAAAGCAGAAACTGAAGGATCGTGGAATAGAGAAAGACACAACATTGACATGGAGACTGCAGCCTGATGGAAATGTTTTCACACCAAAACACGATCGTACAGCTGCTGCTGAAGAAAATGATCTCAACCAGGAAGGCAGTTCAGAGAACTATTTTTAACAGTCCAAATTTTAATTTGCATCTGTAATTCACTAGGCATTACATTTAGAGTGGTCAGTTATCACTTACTTTCGGTTAAAAGAGTATATTACAGTATAAAGATGACAGCCGTGTGTCAACTTCATCATTTATTTGTTGCTCTTATGAAGTCAAGCAGATGGTTATTTAATGGGGTTTAATGATGTTAATTGCCTGTAGTTGCCAGTGATAAATTTCGCTTTCGAAGATTTAAACATTCTTCACTGTTGTGTATCTGTTATATAAATCTTATTATACCACCTGTTAGTTTTCAGAAAGTTAACTATACACTGTAAAATCAAATAGTTTACCTTACTTGAAAAGTGCTAGTATGTTTACTTAAATTTGGGCCAAAAAAATTTAACTAGACATTGTTAACTGTTGTTAAAATGTAAAAAAATATATAATTAACGAAAAGTAAGCAAAATTACTCTAAATGTTCAAGACGTTCTTTTGAGCACACTGTATTCCCTAATAGTACAATCTACTCATTTAATAAAATAAAACTGAAATGGTTCCGTTAGCTAAAAAGTTTCAAGTTTTCCAGATAGCAAGCAACCATTGAACTAATTTTAAAAACAGGCTCAAATTTTACCAGACTAAAATTATTTTGATCAATGTTCGCTTTAGTTGGGCTCTTGTTTCTTGATTTTCTTCTACTAGAACATTTGCTTTGGTTCTCTTTAACTGCTGAATTCCGTTTGTTAGGGATAAAAAGCAAAGAAATTTGGTAGCTGTTTTCAATTGGTGATTTAATCATTATGAATCACTGAGTAAGAGTGGTGTTTGTTATTACTTTGTGAAGTGCTTTGATATTACAGATTAGTGTTATGACTGTCATAATCTCAGAGACAAAATAAATATGCTAACAAACCTTTTAACTAATACATCAATGAGTAATGTATAGTCATTGAAACTCAACATTAGTGACAATCACCAAAATAAAACTTCATGTTGCAATGCATGCTGGGTAACATCATAGTACAAAACTCATCCATGATTCCCAGTATGAATTGCAGTTGATGAGTTTATCTGAATTTGTTTGATGATTGTCACCAGTGTTGATGTCTAAATGTGTCAGTGAAACATTCTTTATTTTGACACAATCCTTGTGCATTTATGAACTGAAAATATTTTCATCAGTAAGAAAAGGTTGCAACTCATTCATATATACAACAGCTTCTGTACATTATTAAAAATTGTCACCTATTATGAAAGATCTCTTTTTAATCAATGCACATGTGCTACTTCTGAAACACATACAATCAGTGGCGGAGCTAGTTTTTCACATGGGGTGTCCTGGGGGTGGCCAAGGCAACTTCAGGGGGTCCATAGACCATTATAGAAAGTCAGTGTGTAATAGTGATGCGCGGATGGCTTTTAAATCCGTGGGCGCTGCGGATGATCCGCGGGTCGGGTAATAAAAAAAATACATTCTGATTAATTGCGGGTGGGTCGCGGGTGTATGATATCATATACAATATTATAAAAAATTCTCAAAAAATACGAATATGTTTTAAATGCATTTTTAATAAGCCGCTAATTTGCAGTAATTTAAAAGAAATAAGCCCGTGGCGGCGGTAAAGGACGGAAAGAAAGGTAGGAAAGAAAAGTACCGTGTGGCAGCGTTTTAGCGAAGTGGTTTAACAAGGATGAATCAAGTGCTGGGTATGTAATATGCAACGACTGTGAGGCACTGTTTGTATATGAACGCAATAAGACTGGTACCTTTTATATGGAACATCATGTGTGTGCTACATCGAAAGATTAAATTTAAGCATTTACAGACAAAGACAGTGTTTTTTACAGAAAATGTACAGAGTAATTAAAGTGACGGTCGGATCCGGGTCGGGTGCGGATATCTATATCAGA
The DNA here is from genome assembly GCF_015846415.1 of Triplophysa dalaica. Lineage (NCBI taxonomy): Eukaryota > Metazoa > Chordata > Actinopteri > Cypriniformes > Nemacheilidae > Triplophysa > Triplophysa dalaica. The sequence continues at coordinate 15,934,316 of NC_079546.1, read as the reverse complement.
GAAAATTATACGTGCGGGCGGGCTGATAATTTATTTGAAGCAGCGGATGCGCCGATGCGGGTGACATTTTATCTTATCTGCGCATCTCTGGGTGTAACCCTAACCTGGCATCAAAAGAGAAATAATAATTTACTTAACCTGGTGTTTGTAACGTGATTTGGCTTAAAAAAATTATTCAAATACCATGAATTGTCAGAGTCTGTATCTCGTAACACACAACTAGTTTCGTTACATGGCTGGCGGAACTATGGAGTAACTTAGCTGTTTTTTATTAGCCCTTCATGATATGTAAACAGGCTATTTGCAATTGAGGTAATATTTTGAGTATCACGACCAGATAAATAGCTTAAGAATTTCAAAGTTAGCTTAACATTAAAACAATGTTGGTGGGTGTAGCTGACGTTAGCCTACATCAAGTAAACAGGCAAATAGTGTAATGTATTGGCACTGCACTGTTTATGTGCATATAACTAGCACAAGTGTAACGTTAAACATAATGTTTAGGCTAAATCGGGAACCGATCTCTCTTATCTGATAAACCCGTCTAGCGCCAACATTCGTGTTTACTCATACAGCGACTTCACTTTCAAAATGATTTCGGCAAACAAAATCCTGATGCCTAGTCTGAAAACTAACCCTATGTGCGAAATTTCATTAGTCTTCTGTTACTCGCATCACTTTTGTTCTTGATTAATCTGAAAGCTGCGCGCGGCACCGGACGCTTTTTCAGCAAGTGGTAAAATGAGATTTCAATCATCATTAAACTGCCCAATAAAATGTGGGGTGGCACTCGGGGTGGCCAATCAGATGTCTGACGGGACACCCCTCTGGCTCCGCCACTGCATACAATCCCTGACAGAGAAATGAACTTAACAGAAGGCAAGAGCCAACAAAATCAAACTCTGATCACCATAATGGTAGTTTAATCACTTGCTAATATTTCTATAGTAAAGTGAACACTATCATAGTAGGATAACTTAAGTAATTATTTTGAGTCCAGCAGTACTATTTATACTTGATCAATAAGTTCAGACAACAACTATTTTTGAGTTCTAGTAGCTTAGAATTTAAACACTTCTTTACTTACAGATATTTGTGCAATCGGTTTGCTCATTTTTTATTAGTCAAGTCAACTTATTACATTAAACAGTTTGACAGAGCAGTTGATGTTACTAATTATTTGAAGTTCAGTCTACTCAGAATTTAGTGCAACACCCTTTGTTGGATGAGATGACATTTTAAGTTCACTTTACGCAAATATCAAATACACCTTACTTGAGTTTTTTTAGGTAATCGGTTTCCTTAAAATGTTTAAGTACATTCTTATTCGGGTTAACAGTGTAGAAAAATATGAGTAAAAATAAAATGTTTTAATCTGATCATAAATGATTTGATGTGGTTTTCTTTATTTATCCTGTTGAAAGATCCAACTGCGACTATGGGAAAATGTTAGATCCCACAGATCCAGGGTTTAGATCAGAAGGTCTCCGCAGAACATGGTTTTGTCTAGCAGCAATGGTTCTAACCAGTGGTGTAGTGGTCCTTGGAGAAATGGGTATACTCTCAATTTTTACCCAGAAAATGCCCTGTTTTAAAAACAGTGACATGTAAGACTACAACATGTAGTTAACCCAAAAATCGGTCAGTATTATTTGCTCAATGTCACATCATTTCTGCTCCGCTCAGGGAGGAAGGATTATGAAATTACTAAACCAATACTGGCACACAGACTAGTGAGAGACAACTATGCATTTTGAGTGAACTATTCCTTATGGAATGACACCTATTCTCTCACTTGGCAAGTCAGTAGTTTCTTTTGTGTCTTTAAACAGCTGATTTGCAACAGATAGCATGGGCCAAAGTGTGCCACTATTATAAAATTAACATGACTTGATCAGGAGCAGTTTGTAGGTATGACTGGTAACACAGGCAGCCTCCGTGAATGTAAAATGTACTGGAGGTGACATGAAGCCTGTCTTTTGTAAAAGTAATGTCACCTCCAGGGCTCCGTAAATTACTCATGATGTAGCTGTAGCTATATCCGTAACTGTTGAACCCTGACATGTTATTAACATCATTTACAAGGTCCAGCAATAAAAAAGGGCCCACGCCCACCTACAGTAGTTGACGTCTTCATCCAAAGTTTTCTCCTTCACTGATAGCATACTCTCCGATGGGGGTGAGTGGCAGAGCGGGCGTCGACGTTGACACCGGTGTAGCATCGCTACCATTAGCTGAGCTGCTGGCTGATATTGATTCGAAATTTTTAAATTAACTTTTGTTTGGATAGCTTCATCTTACCGGTTCATCACAAAATGACAAATAATCTCATGTTAACTTTTAGCAATATTTATCTCAGCATGACCCGCCCTTCTCTGCCTCCTATTGGCTCAGCCTAAAGTTAAACAATCTAATCAGTAAAGGCAGTGAGTGCTAGCCAATTAGAGATAGAGACATCCATCCATCTTCTTCCGCTTATCCGGGGCCGGGTCGCGGGGGCAGCAGTCTAAGCAGGGATGCCCAGACTTCCCTCTCCCTAGGCACTTCCTCCAGCTCTTCCGGGGGGACACCGAGGCGTTCCCAGGCCAGCCGGGAGACATAGTCCCTCCAGCGTGTCCTAGGTCTTCCCCGGGTCTTCTCCCGGTGGGACATGCCCGGAACACCTTCCCGGGAAGGCGACCAGGGGCATCCGGAAAAGATGCCCGAGCCACCTCTGCTGGCCCCTCTCGATGTGGAGGAGCAGCGGATCTACTCTGAGCTCCTCCCGAGTGACCGAGCTTCTCACCCTATCTCTAAGGGATCGCCCGGCCACGCTGCGGAGAAAGCTCATTTCGGCCGCCTGTATCCGGGATCTTGTCCTTTCGGTCATGACCCACTGCTCATAACCATAGGTAAGAGTAGGAACGTAGATTGACCGGTAAATCGAGAGCTTCGCCTTGCGGCTCAGCTCCTTCTTCACCACGACAGACCGGTACAGCGACTGCATTACTGCAGAAGCTGCCCCGATAGGTCTGTAAATCTCCCGTTCCAACTCAACTCAACTTTATTTATATAGCGCTTTTGACAATTTTCATTGTTACAAAGCAGCTGTACATGAGACACATTGAATACAAGTATGAATTCTAGAGCAGCCCCCCCGGCCAGGCAGATAGTGCAAAATAATATGCAAATGGTGGTGAGGAACCCAAAACTCCCATCAAGAAAAAAAACCTCAGGGGAACCCAGGCCCAACCAGGGGATTCCAGTTCCCCTCTGGCAAAAGCTGCCGCCTCTTCACAAGCTCAACAGTGCTTGCACAACAAGGCTTAGTAAAAATATAAAAATGAAGGATTTAAGATTATCATTAACAATCTAATAGCATTTGAAATGTTGTCGGAAAAACAAAGTTGTCGCGTCCTTTTTCCAGCTCTATCCTCTTAGCTCTTGTTAGGTCACCCCTTCCCATTCTCAGCTCTGCCATCAGGTCTGGGCATGAACTGCATCCTGCGGTAACCTTGGAACAAAGAGACAAGACTGGCTGAGAGTAGAGCACTGTTCTGCACTCTTTGATGCAACAAGTACATCATTTGTTGTTGGATGTGTTCCTGGTTCCGGTTGATCTAAATAATGCAGGCTAAATCCTCTGAGGATTAATATTATGGAGGTGTAGTGTATGCAAGATTAAAAAGATGAGTCTTTAGTCTAGATTAAAACTGACAGAGTGTGTCTGCCTCCCGGACCGTGCAGGGAAGAATATTCCAAAATTTAGGCGCTAGATAAGAAAAGGATATAACCCCTGCACTTGATTTTGAAATTCTAGGTATTACCAACTGACAGGACGCCTTAGAGCGTAATGTACGCGGAGGTCTGTAATACAATAGAAGTTAATTCAAATACTGGGGCGCTAGACCATGTAGGGCTTTATAGGTAATAAGCAAGATCTTAAAGTTAATGCGATGCTTTATAGGTAACCAGTGCAAGGTTGACAGAACCGGGGTTATATGCTCATACTTTTTTGTACGTGTAAGAACTCAAGCTGCCGCGTTTTGAACCAGTTGCAGTATTTGTAATAGGCCCGCAGGGCAACCACCTAGAAGTGCATTACAGTAATCTAGTCTTGATGTCATGAATGCATGAATTAATTTCTCTGCATCTGACAGTGACAGCATATGACGTAATTTAGATATATTCTTAAAATGGAAAAATGCAATTTTACATGTGTTGGCAACATGGCTTTCAAATGACAGAGTACTATCGAATACAACGCCAAGATTCTTAGCTGATAACGAGGATTTTATGGAGCATCCGTCAATCGTTAAGCAGTATTCTTGGTTGTTACGCATAGCAGTTTTCAGTCCAGTAAGTAACACTTCTGTTTTGTCCGAGTTTAGTAGTAAAAAATTGTTACTCATCCACATTTTTAAGTCAACTATGCAATCCTTTATTCGATGAAACTGCTGGGTTTCATGAGGCATCGAGGAAATATAAAGTTGAGTATCATCAGCATAGGGATTTGCATACGGGGATTTGCATCAGAGCTGACGCCTGCGTGGTGTTCATTTAAGGGGGGGCTTATGTCATGGTTCCACTATTATATCATGTTTTATTCCTGTCTCGAGTGGAGCCATGGCATTGCCTGATGGTTTTATGTGGGAAAAGACATAGTTCTTTCTTGTGTCTCGTCTTTGGCCCCGCCCCCCTCACTCCTCGTCAGCTTTCCCCGAGTGATTAATCCTCAGCACCTGTTTCTTGTTATTATCCTTTGTCTGTTTTCCCTATAAAACATCCTCTTGTTTCTTTGTCCTGTGCTGGTTCGTTGTTTGTACTTACTTGTACCTCGTTCATTGTGCCCGTCTGATGCTCTAGTGGTGCATGTTATACTGTTACCATTTGTTTCTGTTACCTTGTTCCTGTTCCTGTTCCCTGTTGTTTAGTTAGTGTCAGTTTAGTGTTTTGTTCCAAGTGTTTGTTTTATAGTTTAATCAGTCAGTGTCTCTTGTTAAAGTTTATATATTGCTGTCCTGTTTTCCCCCTCGTGGGTTTTTAGTTTTGCTTTTTGTCTTGTTAATTATACAATAAATCCCTGTTTACTCTACCTACCGTCTCGTGCTTGCCTGCACTTGGGTTCTCCCTTTGTCCGCCATGACAACTAAATTTGACATGGTTCCTATGTTCATCTCAAATAAGATGCTACAGTAGCTTTGAACCAAGATAATTAGCTTATGTTTGGCTGTTAAAAATGTGCCTCTATTCACACTATTAAAAAACTGCTTGTTTGCGCTAAACACTTCAAACCGGAGTGCTTTTACAACCTGGGACAGTACAAACAGGGTTAGCTTCAAAGTTGTTCCTCAAGAGGGAACAACTGTATCTACATTTACTTTTACATTTAGTCATTTAGCAGACGCTTTTATTCAAAGCGACTTACAAAGAGTTTAGGGAGCATTAAGCAGTATTTCATACAGGAGCAATAATAGAGTAGGTGCCAATACAAAGTTCTGGTTTCAACAAAAGCTAGACCACTACCTGTTGAGAGAAAGGGTGTTTTTTGTCTGTCAAGTATTCACAGAAGAAATGAGTTTTGAGTAGTTTTTTGAATGTTGTGAGAGATGTGGCTGACCGGACTGAGTTAGGAAGAATGTTCCACCATGAAGGAGTTGTGAATGAGAACAAGTGGGAAAGCGATTTACTGCCCTTATGGGAAGGCAATACAAGTTGCAGTTGGTTTGCTGAACGCAGGGATCTTGATGGGGTGTAGGAGTGCAGGAGGGTGTGAAAGTAAGCCGGTGCAGATCCAGTGATAGTCCTGTAGGCAAGTATTAGTGACTAGAATCTGATACGGGCTTCGACCGGTAGCCAGTGACGAGAGATGAAAAGGGATGTCACATGAACCCTTTTAGGCTGTTGAAAGATGAGGCGTGCTACTGCGTTTTGAACCAGATGGAGTGGTTTGATAGCCTTTGCAGGAAGACCTGCAAGGAGAGCATTGCAGTAGTCCAACCTTGAGATCACCAGGGCCTGGACAAGGACTTGTCTTGCATGCTCAGTGAGATAGGGTGAGACCAGTGAGACCTTTCTATAGTTGAATAAGGCATACCAGCATGACCATGTTGTCTTTGCGATGTGATCATTGAAGGACAGCAGTTCATCAATTATGACTCCGAGGTTCCTTGCTGTTTTGGAAGCAGTGATTGTGGTTTTGCCAACATGGATGGTGAGATCGTGTTGCACCGTGGGGTGTGCCAGAAACACAAGTGGTTCTGTCTTGGCAGGGTTCAGCTGGAGGTGATGCGCTTTCATCCAAGCTGATATGTCCTAGAGCAGGGTTCCTCAACTCTTACCCTGGAGGTCCGGAGCACTGCAGAGTTTAGCTCCAGCCCTGATCAAACACACCTGAGCAAGCTAATCAAGGTGTTCAGGATCAGTAGAAAATCAGAGGTAGGCAAGTTTGATCATGGTTGGAGCTAAACTATGCAGTGCTCCGGACCTCCAGGGTAAGAGTTGAGGAACCCTGTCCTAGAGGATACATGTCAGTCAGTGGGGTAAAAGAGGAGAGTTCAATGTTTGAAGTGAGGGTGGTGTGTACCGAGGTCTGAGGTGCTGAGAATTGTCTGCTGATGGATGATGTTTTCTCAGTGAAAAATACAGCGAAGTCTTCCGCAGTCAAAGATGAAGAGGGCGGGGGAGGAGGGGGGCAAAGAAGAGAGTTAAATGACCTGAAAAGCTATTGAGTGTTGGATGCATTGCTCACCTTGGTGGTAAAGAAAGACGTTTTAGCTGTGGTAACACTAGCAGAGAAAGAGGAGAGTGGTGACTGGTAGTCCCTAGGTCAGCAGGATTCTTGGTATGGCACTATTTCCTATCAACTAGCTCGGTGCTTTTAAGTGCAAAATTATAATGTCAAGCCATAACAAGCGGCTAACGGAAAACTTAATGCGTCTTCAATACCAACGGAACAAAAACGCTAACAATTTAGCAATCAGTCAACAAATTATTAAATAAACAAGCTCAAATAATTTTAACTAACAACAGTCAAGGTAACGGGGTAAATAGCAGATTCACTCACAACCGCAGCTTTGTGATGACAATTCACTTCCCCTCATGTTGTTGTATTTCAAATAAATGGTGGTTATTTCAATGTGGTATGAGAAAATGCTATGCAATGTGGTTTGAATTGGTTTGATAGACAAATACAGCAAACACATCACACAGGTACATTGCAGCATGAAGCAACACAATATTGACATCAAACGTATATTCACACTAACAAAAGTCAGTGTATATATTTTCATTCTGGCTATCGGACTCTCTACTTACAACATTATCCATTTGTACAGAAGCTTCCAACACCAAAGAAAATTCCCTGTGTGTGCAAGCACACTTGGCAATAAAGCTCTTCTGATTCAGATAAGTTGTGAAAAATAAAGTTATTGAAACGTCCCAGGGTGACAAACAACGAAAAAGCAATGTTGAAAAACGTTTTTGTCACGTTGTGAAAAACTTATTTATAACGTAAAAAAACCCCTTAACATTTTGTCTTATTAAACACGTAGGATAGAAACTTTATCACAACTTTTTCCACGACGTGAAAGAACGTTTTCACAACATTTTTGTGTTTGCTGGGTTATCCTTAACTTATTTAACCCAATGCACTGAATAACAATGTATATCTTTTTAATGGATGATTGATATGTAGTGAGGTCTCACAGTCCGTGTTTCATGCAAAGCAGCTTTGGATGCATGAAAACTGAGAATACCCTGGAAAGACTTTATAAAAGGTCACTGTTGTTAGTTGTGGGGTTCAATCAATTTTCATTTGAATGAGGAACAGAACCGAATGCACAAAGACATTGATGTAAAGATAACCACAATATTTGGGTACATTGTTTTTGTCTCCATGACACCCATGACTGATGTCTGCTTTGAAAGGACAGAATCAGAATTCACATTAACTAATTAACCCTGTTTGCTTACGTTTTGTCAGACATCATAAAGACAGACACAATTAAAATAAAAACAATGAGCATTGTGTTTATTTCGCATTTTTTACTTATTTATAGCTTTGGTAACGGAGACTGACGCATAAACAAATATGAAAACTATCAGCTGATGTCTTTCTAGAGAAATAAACAAATGATGTGAGGTGTTGAAGATCAGATATAAAGTACTGACATATAAACACAAGAGAGATAAACAGCAGTAGATTCAAGAGAGAAACACACAAGGGATGAAAAGTAAGAGCTATCTACATTATCATTCCTATTCAATGATTCTTTACATAGCTTTGCTCTACCTCAGTGGTAAGAGCATTGCGTTAACAATGCAAGGTTGTGGTTTCGATCCCAGGGGATTGCAGATTTTAAGTATAAATGTATAGGACAATGCAATGTAAGTTGCTTTGGATAAAAGCGTCTGCCAAATGCATATATGAAAATGTAAATGTACATACGGCTCAGTTTTATAAACATTGTGATTTTGTCATCAATAAATCAAACTATTTAAAGAAACTGACTTACTGAAAAGATGCATTAAGTTATGAAAATATTCTAACTTCATTGACATTTTATGTCTTGGAATGATAAGGTTCTGTCTGCATTGTGAGCAGTTCGGAGATAATGAGCTCCACATTTTTTTAGATAAAACCTTTTTATTATTCTTTTATAAAGAGTTACCGCAAAAGAATGAAAATGCTGTCATGAATTACTCACCTTCAAGTCGTTCGATAACCCATAGCACCTCTGTTCATCTTGGAAACACATTTCGCTATGTTTTCTTATTAAACCATAGAGAGCGATGCAACATATATTCAAACTGCAAAAAGTTATTTAACTCATTGTTAAAAATAGTATGTGTGACTCTTCAACGAGAAAAAAAAAATCTTTAGGGTAACAAACATTGTTATAATATATATTATAATATAATAAATATGATTTTATACATCAATATATATCAAGTAGCAAAGTAAACTACAGTACATGCAAACTTATTGAATTTGCACTCAATTAGATTTAGTTAATACAATTTTACTGAGTCAAAGCAAACAGATAACAAAAAAGTTAGTTATATTTTTGTACATTTCTTTTGTTCAAAGATTGTGAATTATGTGTGGGTGAGTTCATGACATGATTTTAAATTTTGGCGGAGATACTCTTTAACTTCAGTGACATAAGTGATAAAACATGATATAAACTAATACAAATATGTGAATATTATACAACATATTTATATTATAATATATATAGATAAAATAGTAAAACAAAACACCCGAATTCCACATTCTAGACAACAAAAACTATGTAATAGAGGAGAAATTCGACCACTTCCGTTGAACAGCTAAAATCCGTCTGTGTTCATGTTTATGCATCCATATAATCATCATGTTTTAAATCATAAATGCTCAAACTAGGTCAATAAGTGATTTGTTTTTGGAAACACTGTTTGTACATGCGTATCTCTTTCACGCTTCAGTGCGGTCTGAAATGAATGTCCTGCCTCTCCCTGCACTGCAAAAAATGACTTTCTTACATTTTCCAGTAAAAATGTCTAAACATTCTTAAATCAAGATGTATTTCTTGATGAGTAAATTTTGCTCATCAAGAAAATGCAACTTGATTCAAGAATTTGTAGACATTTTTACTGGAAAACAAGAAAAACAGTTCAAGTAAGAAAGTCATTTTTGCAGTGTTTCGCTCACTGAACAGAGTAGACACAAAGGTGCAGGTGCGCTGGAAAGGAAAAAACTTGCTCTTGCGGGGCAGTAGAAGTGAATCAGAATGTTTCTCTTTTTCCATCACTGAAATTCTGTGAACAAACAGACACACCTAAACTTCACTTTTGCAAGAGTAGCGAGCTGCAGCGAAGCAAATCTTGATGGTAAGCACATCTCACTCGTCGGTTGGCTTGTGGGCGGGATCTTTTGTTTGCCTCACTGTGCTTTTCACAGTTTAACTTCCTAGAATAAATATGATGTTCAAACATAATATGAATGCCAAGAGATTGTAAATAAATGTATCTTTCTCCAAGGCTAAGATTGTTTGCTTGGTGACCTAAACTATTGCTGTACGATGATCTAAATCTCAACACTGCGTATGTATGAAACAACAACCTTCAATACTAAAAATGGTCACTAGGTGGCATCTACCCAATTGTTCTGACTACGTCACCAGTCTTCATTTGGTCACTGTGACGATACTTTGTGACCAAGTTCTGAAGAGTCTTTTTTTCCATTATTGAGTTCTGTTATTCCGTTATTGAGATTTGTATGCTGAGTTTTCATGTCTGTGTGAAACAGTTTAAAACATCTTAATTACAATTTATCACAAAGGCAGTATCTGTTTATCTTACCCAAGCAATTGACAGACATCAGCATCTCTAGCTTGACTAAAACAGACAAAAATTTCATTACACCATCATCATCTTTTACACTCAAACTTATAAGTGATTATGGCAACACTGTTTAAAGTTGTTTGAAGCATCTTGACATTTTGTGATATTAAGAGACCACAGTAGTTCTACACATAGATTTGTTGTATTTGCTTTACATTAGCTGTGAATCTAAACACTTAATGATCATCAGGAGTCATCACTAAAGATCAATCACTTGTAATGTGAACTCAATTGAATAATTAACTGCATGAACATTTCACATCATAAAAGACTCTGCTTCAGTGTAGACCCTAAGTTACAGATTCATATATACACCAGTGGGGGGTTACTTCTGACACCAGGGACTTTGCTGTGTGCTCTTTCATCAGCGGCTGTGAATAGTCCAGAGGCATGAGTATACTGATGATATACTGTATATAAATATGACTATGAGAGCGATATTGCATTATCATATTCACTTATTTACTTGATACACATCAAAGTAGTTTCAAACTTTAAAGATGTTTTACATTTTATGAATGAATGTATAACATTACCAAAATTGTGAAAGAGTTCAACATTAGTTATATTTTTTTCCTCAGAAATGGCCCAGATGCTACATTTCAGTCTTCTTATCATTGGTGAGTTTTTGTTTCTGGTTTTATGTTTAGTTTATGTCATGTGTAAAGAGCCACCCATTTACCCAACGACGGAATCCAACGGATGAAGGTAGCTTGCATGTTCTGCCTTTCCAAGGTGCTCTTAATGAAAGTAAAGCTGTAGTTTATTTTGATCTGACTCCAATTATAACATATATCGATTCGGGCAAAATACCAATGAGTTGCTGAGGATAGTTAATACTACCCACACTGAAAAAAAAGATTCTTGAGGATAAGTGAATATTACCCTTGCAAATCAGTTACATTTTACTTACATAAACTTGGTAGCAAAGTAAACTATATGTAAACATCCTGAATCTACTCAATATGATAGAGGCAAGGATTTTTCCTTAATTAGATTGAGTAGATTTTATTCTATGTTTTTAAGTAAAGAGTACCTAAATTTATCAGATATGAGTCATGACACACTAAAACAAATAAGATAAAGTCTACTTACTTATAAAAATGGAGTAATATTAGTTTATGTAACGGACAACAGTTCATCTACTTATTATAAATGATAAATATTGAATGTTTAAACACAAAATATGACTTATTCAGAAAAGCTTGAATTGGCCTAAAATGATCAGAAACAGGAGATCACATCAATTGCTTTTATTCACCAAATAACAAATGTCTACAAAACCCCTTTTTGACAATGAACACAAGACTCATTTGATGTCACCATTATTGTAGTGCTTTAAGATTGCACTTAGATATCAACATTAATCATACCCACCTCAACAATGGTGACAATTATCAAACTAGTTCAGGTAAACTGCAATGCATGCTGGGAGTCATGAATGAGTTTAGTATTGTGATGTTACCCAGCATGCATTTCAGCATGAAGCTTTTGTTGAATGTTAATAATTAGATTAAGTAGATTCAGTAAGTTTGCATGTAGTTTACTCTGCTACTTAATATAAGAAATTTTTTGTAAATTTTATTTAAGTAAATTTAACTGATTTGCATGGGTAATATTTACTACCCTCAAGAATAATTTTTTTCAGTGCATGTGTTAAAACTTCAGTTTGTTTCTATGTTTTGGATTTCCCTTAAATAAGTTACACAGACACACTGACTGCGATTTTAAAATTTTAGAGGCTTATATTCATTAAATCTATTTGAGAGCAAATTCTCCATCCAGTAAATATGTGTGGTTTCCACTCATAAAAAACAGGGTCTTTCAATGAAATATAATTAAGTTGCACCAAATTCATTTTAATAAAAATACTTTAGATCAAACTCACAAAAAATAGTTTGGTTCAAATCTAAATTTATACATTTCAACAAACCACTATTATTGTTTCTTTGGTTGGGCTCTTGACTCTTATATTTTAGTAAGATTTTATTGTCTGTTGTGACAGTGTGTAAAAATACATTTGGTGAGGAAATGAAAACTATTTTTCTGTTATTTAAATAATTGCTCATAGATGTGTTATTAATGTGTGAGATTTAAACAGTGATACTAAACACATTATATATCATAGATTTGTTTTGTAATTGTTAGTTAGCTGACTCAATTAAATATCAAGAATGGTGACCATCAACAAAAGAAAGCTGCATGCTGCAATGCATGCTGGATAATATTGTAGTATAAAACTCAGTCATGACTCCCAGGATGCATTGCAGTTGATCTGTTTATCTGAATTAGTTTGATGATTGTGACCATTGTTGAGGTTTGTGTGATGAGTGTTGGAGTTTAAACGTGTCGATTAATCTTTAATTTGCTCTTGAAATTTAGCTTTTTGTTACCAGAATATATATCAATTAATCATTAATGACAAATCCCTTACTATAAGTTGTATACTGCTTTTTTATAACACCCCAAATAAACACTGCAAAAAAATACTTTCTAACTTAGTCTTTTTTTCTTTTTTTCCCAGTTAAAATGTCAAAAAATTCTTGAATCAAGATACATTTTCTCAATGACCAAAACGACCTAAGAAAATAAGTCCTGTTTCAGGGGAAAATAGGAAGAAAAATAATCTTGAATTAAGGTTGACCTTTTTCTTAGTCACTCAATTCAAGATTATGTTGAATTGGCAAGATTCAACATTTGCAGATTTTTTTGCTTGTTTAAAGCAAAAATTCACTGAAATTTCATATATTTTTACTAAAAAGAAGACGTATTTTCTTAGGTCAGTATGCTCATCAAGAAAATGCTTCTTGATTCAAGAATGTTTAGACATTTTTTCTTGGAAACAAGACGAAAAAGTCTAAGCAAGAAAGTTATTTTTTGCAGTGAAGTTTAACAACTATAATTATCCTGTTGTGACAGTTCACTTTCTTTATGCTTTACATATGCTTTAATTGAACACATTCACAAGCATTGAAAGAGAAATGGAGGAGTTGACTTAATAATTTCAAGACTCATTCATGTTCTCTCAACTTGTTGATTTTACGTTGAGAAAAAATCATGTTTATCCAAAGTGCTTCTGTATTTAGTGCAAGTTTAAGCTAGAAACCTATACAATTGTGTTAAATAAATAAACAGAAGCTCTTGGTTTAACATGAACATGAAATTATAAAAGTAAAGAGAACATGATTGAATCAAGTAAACCCAACATGAACTTATCGTGTAGATAGAACATGACTGAATCAAGCACCGCGTGGCGGTCTGGGACAGTGCCTTTGGACTGGCAGACCGGGGTGGTGGTCCCTCTTTTTAAGAAGGAGGACCGGAGGGTGTGCTCCAACTATCGGGGATCACACTTCTCAGCCTCCCCGGGATAGTCTATGCCAGGGTACTGGAGAGGGGAATCCGGCCGACGGTAGAACCTCGGATTCAGGAGGAACAGTGTGGTTTTCGTCCCGGTCATGGTACACTGGACCAGCTCTATACCCTCTCCAGGGTACTGAAGGGTTCATGGGAGTTTGCCCAACCAATCCACATGTGTTTTGTGGATTTGGAGAAGGCATTCGACTGTGTCCCTCGCTGCATCTGGTGGAGGGTGCTCTCGGAGTATGGGACTCAGGACCCTTTGCTAAGGGCTATCCGGTCCCTGTACAACCGGAGCAGGAGCTTTGTTCGCATTGCTGGCAGTAAGTCAGACTTGTTCACGGTGCATGTTGGACTCCGGCAGGACTTCCCTTTGTCACCGGTACTGTTCATAATTTTTATGGACAGAATTTCTAGGCGCAGCCAGGGGCCGGAGGGCAAGATGATTTCAACAGGTAATCTAGTATTAAAAGACAAGTCAAGAGCCCAACTAAGGCAAACACTGATCACAATAATGCTGATTTGTTCTTCTACATGTTAATTTCATGTTTAGGTTACTTGGTTTATTTATGTTATTGCTACATGTTAAGAAAGCATGACTCAAACACGTGGAACCACTGAGCCATTTTTTTGGAATGGGTTAAAGGTGGCCCAAATTGGTCAATTTGAATTTATCATTTTAGTTTATTCTCATGGTCAAGGAAAAGTTAAAATGGAAGTATAATATAAGCTCTGGGCTTTTTCTTTCCTCTGCCCTGAAAGCTCCTTTCTGGGAGCTCAGACTCTTCTTCTTCCTTTTATAAACTTTCTCTCTTTTTTTATCCAATCTCTCAGGTAATCACACACATACACATTTGTAAACTGTTAGGTGTATCATTGACAATTTGATACATTTACTTTGTAGCCATTTTACATTTAACATCAATTTAAGTCTGTTATCAAATACTTTCATTTTATAAATCTGCACATGAGTGTTGGTTTAGTGTTATTATTTAAACGCTCCATTTTGCAATAAAATACAGTTAAAAGAAAAAGTATGTGAACCCTTTGGGCTTACTTGGATTTCTTCATAAATTGGTCATAAAATGTGTTCTGATCTTCATCTAAGTCACAACAATAGAGAAACACAGTCTACTTAAACTAATACCGCACAAACATTATACGTTTTCATGTTTTTATTGAACACAACATGTAAACATTCATAGTGCAGGGTGGAAAAAGTATGTGAACCTTTGGGTTTAATAACTGGTTGACCCTCCTTTGACAGCAATAACCTCAACCAAATGGTTCCCATAGTTGCAGATCAGACCTGCACAACGGTCAGGAGAAATTTTGGACCATTCCTCTTTACGAAAGTGTTTCAGTTCTGCAATAATCTTGGGATGTCTGGTGTGAATCGCTCTCTTGAGGTCATGCCACACCATCTCAATCGGGTTGAGGTCAGGACTCTGACTGGGCCACTCCAGAAGGCATATTTTCTTCTGTTGAAGCCATTCTGTTGTTGATTAACTTCTATGATTTGGGTCGTTGTCCTGTTGCATCGTCAATCCTCTGTTAAGCTTCAGTTGGCGGACAGATGGTCTTAAGTTTTCCTGCAAAATGTCTTGATAAACTTTGGAATTCATTTTTCCATTGATGACAGTAATCTGTCGAGGGCCTGAGGCAGCAAAGCAGCCCCAAACCATGATGCCCGCTCCACCATATTTCACAGTCGGGATGAGGTTCTGATGTTGGTGTGCTGTGCCTTTTGTTCTCCACACATAGCGTTGTGTGTTCTTTCCAAACAACTCAATTTTGGTTTCATCTGTCCACAGAATGTTTTGCCAGTAGTGCTGTGGAACATCCAGGTGCTCTTTTGCACACTTCAAACGTGCTGTAATGTTTTTTTTGGACAGCAGTGGCTTCCTCCTTGGCGTCCTCCCATGAAGTCCATTCTTGTTTAATGTTTCCCTTATTGTAGATTTGTCAACAAAAATGTTAGCATGTGCCAGAGATTTCTGTAAGTGTTTAGCTGACACTCTAGGATTCTTCTTCATTTCATTGAGCATTCTGCGCTGTGCTCTTGCTGTCATCTTTACAGGACGACCACGCCTAGGGAGTGTAGCAACAGTGCTGAACATTCTCCACTTGTAGACAATCTGTCTTACCGTGGACACATTGACATCAAGGCTTTTAGATATACTTTTGTAGCCCTTTCCAGCTTTATGTAAGTCTTCTGAGAGCTCTTTTGTGCGAGGCATGGTTCACATCAGACAATGCTTCTTCAGAACAGCAAACTCAAAACTGGTGTGTGTTTTTTATTGGACAGGCCAGCTTTAATCAACACATCCAATCTCATCACATTGATTGGACCCCAGGTTGGCTGACTCCTGGCTCCAATTAGCTCTTGGAGAAGTCATTAGCCTAGGGTTTCACATACTTTTCCACCCTGCACTATGAATGTTTACATGTTGTGTTCAATAAAAACATGAAAACGTATAATGTTTGTTCAGTATTAATTTAAGCAGACTGTGTTTCTCTATTGTTGTGACTTAGATGAAGATCAGAACACATTTTATGACCAATTTATGAAGAAATCCAAGTAAGCCCAAAGGGTTCACATACTTTTTCTTTCAACCGTATAGTCATTATTAAGGGAAAAAACAACCCAAACATTTCTGACCCTATGTGAAAAAGTAATTGCCCCCTAAATCTAATAACTAGTTGTGCCACCCTTGGCGGCAACAACTGCAATCAAGCGTTTGCGAAAGTCTTTCAAATCTTTGTGGAAAATTTTTGTCCCACTCTTCCCAGCAAGCAAAAAGGTTTGTTCCATAGACCACTCCAGTCCACATTCATCCCCACCCTGAGTGTTTTGGATGTCTCTCTAAATAACACATGAAGTTAATGAGTTAAATCATGTTGAGTTAAGGAATCAATCATCACTTAATTATCTCATTAATGATGAAATAACAACAATAATCAGTGAAATAAACCATAAATAATAAGAAGTCACCATAATAGTGTTTAGTGTTTCCTTTAATCGGGGTCTCACCCTTGATTCAGGAAGTGTGACGTTTGTTTTTAGTTGTAATAGTGTGTTTCTGAAGTACATTCAAAACACCTTGACTAAAGCTGAAATTGATTGTTTCCCTTTAGGTAGTAATTGCATTAGAGTACATGATAGTCAAATGCAGATGTGTTTTGTTATTGTATGACTAGTTGAGGTACAATTTTTTGTGAAGGATTTTTTTTACTATTCCAATAGTAGAAATATCACCTGAACAATTCAGACATCAAGAATCAGCTAATGAAACTCAACACAAACTCCTCCATGACTCCCAGCATATTGCTGCATGAAGAAAAGATGCAACTCAACTTTGTCACCATTGTTGAGATTCATAAGCTGATTGTTGATGTTTGGAAGTTTAAACGGTAAAAAAGTTTCGAACTTTTAAATTTCTGCTGTTTCCATCTAAACTGTCAAAACAGAGATGAATAAATAACACACCATCACTCAAAGTTGTGCACATTTTCCCAACAAGAAACTAACTCATTTTTTCTTTTCTTGGTTGGTAGATTTGTGCTTCAGAAAGCTTCTCGTATAAATCAAGGGCAAAGACCAACTAAAGGAAACACTAAACACTTTTATGGTGACTTCTTATTGCTCATGTTTTCTTTAGTTAATGTGTTTGTTAACAGCAGCTGTTCATCATTACTGAGATAATAAAGTGATGATTGATTCCTTAACTCAACCTGATTTTACTCATTATTAACTTGTTCATGCGTTGTTTAGGGAGACATCCAAAACATTCCCTGTAGTAATGCACGTGGACTGGAGTGGTCTAAATAACGTCTAAATAACGTCTAAGGAACACATTTTTGCTTGCTGGGTTCTTAGCAGAATTGTTTTAATTCAGCCACACTGGAGGATCTTTGAGCATGAATAGCCTTTTTAAAGTCATGCCACAGCACTTCAATTGCATTTAAGTCCGGACTTTGACTAAGCCACTCCAAAAACTTTATTTTGATTTTTTTAGCCATTCAGAGGTGGAATTGCTGGTGTGTTTTGGATCATTGTCCTGCTGCATAACCCAAGTGCATTTGAGCTTGAGGTCACAAGCGGATGGCCGGACATTCTCTTTTAGGATTTTCTGGTAGAGCACAGAAGTCATGGTTCCATCAATTATGCCCAGTCGTCCAGATCCTGAAGCTGCAAAGCAGCCACATATCACACTACCTCCACCATGTTTAAATGTTGGTATGACGTTCGTTTTATGAATACGTTGTTAGTTGTACGCCAGATGTAACAGGACGCAAACCTTTGTCTCATCAGTCCACAGAATATTTGCCCAAAAGTTTTGAATATCATCAAGATGTTTTTTAACAAATGTGAGACGAGCCTTTGTGTTATTTTTGGTCAGAAGTGGTTTTCGCCTTGGAACTCTCCCATGTCTCTTTCTTATTGTAGAATCATGAACACTGAGCTTAACTGAAGCAAGAGAGGCCTGCAGTTCTTTAGATATTGTTCTGAGATCTTATATGAACTCTTGTACGAGTCGCCGTTGTGCTCTAGGAGTAATTTTGGTAGGCTGGCCACTCCTGGAACGGCTTATCAATGTTCCATGCTTTCTCCAATTGTGGATAATGGCTCTTACTGTGGTTTGCTGGAGTCCAAAAGCTTTATTAATAGCTTTGTAACCCTTTCTAGACTGATACATTTCAATAACATTTTTTTATCTGTTCTTGATCTTCTTTAGTTCGCGGCATGATGTGTTGCTATTTGAGATCTTTTAGACTACTTCAGTTTGTCAGACAGGTTCTACTTAAGGGATTTCTTGATTCAACAGGTCTGGCAGTAATTAGGCTTGAGTGTAGCTAGTGGAATTTAACTCAGTTATTCAATTTATCACAGTTAATTCATGATTTACCAAGGGGAGCAATTACTTTTTGATATATGGTTAGAAATGTTGGATTGTTTTTTCCCTTAATAAATAAAACCATCATTTAAAAACTGCATTTTGTGTTCATTCTGGTTTTCTTTGAGTAATTTTTTTTTGATGATCGGAATTATTTAAGCATAACAAATATGCAACAAAAGAAAATGGAAAGGGGCAAATACTTTTTCACAACACTGTATAACTATAATCACTCTGCTTATTTCCGTCGTTGGTGTAAGTTGCAGAAGGGTGGATATTGCCTGAACCACTATAGCAGAACCACTCTTACTCGTGTGTTTAAATAAAGAATGGAACTCTCTCTTTCATAGCTCTCTGCACATTATCTGAATGCATTCAGCGCCGCTTTCACTATATAAACATTGAGAAGACCTGGACTGAAGCTCAAACATACTGTAGAGAAAAATACACAGATCTGGCCACAGTCAACAACATGAATGACCTGAAACAACTGATGCAGACTGCGAGTGCCAGTCATGCTGTCTGGATTGGACTGAAGAGAACAGATGTTTATAAATGGAAGTGGTCTCTGGGTGATCCTGTGAAATATCTGAACTGGGAAACTGAACCATCAAATAACTTATATAATTGTGCTGTTATGAGAAATGGAATATGGCATCATGAGGACTGTGGTCAGAGACTAGGATTTATTTGCTACAATGGTGAGTGACAAAAAAACGTTTTAATTAGATAATTCCTCTACATTTGATAATCCCTTTACATTTGATAATTAAATCAATAAAAACTCATAGCTTAAAATAGCATATGTAGGAAAAAAATCCTGTGATAACTTTCTTGGACTTGGATGTAATTCTACATCAGAGGTTTTCAACCCTGGTCTTCGGAGAACACCTCCAAGAATGTTTTGGATGTCTCTCTCTATATAAAACACCTGGGGCACGTTCCACTCAAAACAGCAAAGTTGACAAAGTTAAACCACTGAGCTGGTAAATCAAAGGCTGCTGGTTCGATCCCAGCAGCCACCACCAGTGTGTCCTTGAGCAAGACACTTTACTCCATGTTGCTCCAGGGGAATTGTCCCTGTAATAAGTGCACTGTAAGTCGTTTTGGATAAAAGCGTCTGCCAAATGACTAAATGAATGTAAATGAGATACGTGTCAAGAATGTCAGTCCAATCAGCGGCAACATGTAAATTACCCACGCGGTATTAAAGAGAGAGCACGCACAATGGGTCAAAGTACAGTAAATTAAGAATGCGTATATGCAACAAGTTATTATTTAAGTTATGAGAAGACATGTATTTTATCAGTATTAAACACGTATTTCTACCGATTTCATCATGCTCCAAAAATCTTGAAAAAAACATAAATAATGGCCTTCTCAGCTGCCATAGCTCAACTCTTGCGTCATCACAGAAGGGTGTTCAACCCCACATCATTTCTGTTTAAAAAACGTTTTGTCGGGCTGAACGCAGCCTTTATTCAACTCATCAGCCTTCCTCCTTATGTTTAAAATGTCTCTCTAATCAGGGGTGTATGGGATCAGAATCCCGCCACAAGTATTGCGGCATATTTAAAAAGATAACAAGTGTAAATCAAAAAATTTAAACTGTGAATAAGAACTTTAAACCTAATTTAAATGATATTGGACAAAATTAATATATAAAGACAAAGTTGTTCAAATCGCAACCAAAATAATGTTCTCCTTGGTTGTTTTACTCATTTTCGTGTCCTTTGATATTTTCTGCTAATATTTAAAGTTTTTCTACGCATACTTTATTTTCTCCCTCACTTGTTTTTCCACATTCTTCGCTTGCGTTTCCAAAAACTGCAGTTCGAGTTTCATGGTAATTAGGGCGGGCTTTTGCGTGACAATTGGTCCACTAGTTCTAGATTGACAGCTCCTCCTCTAGCCAATCAGACGAAGATGGTGTTGACGTCACTTCATACGCGACTCGCGGCATATCCCTGGAGGTGGACTATAACTTTTATCTGCAAATCCCGGACAAGATCCACAGGTAATTGAACTTAATAATATCGTTACTGAGTGTCAGATACACTTCTGTTATGAATATGATCTGCCAGGTTTACCAAGTAATTTGATGTCTGATTCCACCATATGGTCCGATAAATTAACATACATGTGTCCCGTTAGCTGGGTTTAGTAAGCGGTGCTATAGTTTACAGTTACTTTATTAAGTTATTTAATATTGTTGGCTGTGTATTTAGAAATAAATACTGTAGTGTTGTAAATGTGATGATGTTGCTAGTTCGTGACAATGATAATGCCATGCGAATCATAACTCATTTAGACGAGCACATGATGCAGCGTCTTATCTCACAGTAGTGCATTAAATCAGTAATAAGTGCTAATTGAACGTAGTGTTACCGGGGAACAGATGTGTTTTGTCAGTTTTGTGAATTTTGCTCCAATGCAAGGAACTATGTCAACGAGCATGGTACTACACTAGTGTGTAGGAAACTATTTAAACATTTATGAACATAATTGAAAATAATTAAATCATTATTGAGTGTCAGACACACTTCTTATATCTGTTATAAGTACTCTGAGTGAAGACTGAATTTGTGTAAATGTGTGTGCTGCAACCTCATAACCATGATTATGCCATTCGCAACTTAACTCATTTAGGCGAGCACATCGTGTAACGTTAGCATCTTTTCTCACGCTTTTCTGGGTGAAGGTAACATCAGTTGACTACTGTTGAGACATTCTGGCTGCTAACCATCTATCAGTAATAAACGTTATCCAGGGTAACTGCCATTTAAATGTTATTGCAATGGTTTCATAATTAGACCCATTTTAATTTAAGTTGCAGTCTTGTGCTCAAATTGTTTACAAAACTTGTTACAACTAAAACACATTCAAAAGATATGTATTATTAGTTTTGCTTTGTATGATTCATGTCACTTGTTTTTCTCTAGGAAAGCAGTTGTTCCCCATGCAACATTTTGAGTTGCATCAGTGCTAGGCCTCTTGCATCAAGACATCCACTTTACGGTTTGCTGGATATGTTAATGCAGGGGTCCTGGAGAGCAACAGTCCTGCAGAGTTTAGCTCCAACTTTGTTTAACAAACCTGTTTTGGAGTTTCTAGTATGTTCTGTGAGACCTTGATTGGCTGTTCAGGTGTGTTTGATTAGAGTTGAAGCGAAACTTTGCAGGACACAGGCCCTCCAAACTTTGGACACCCCTGTGTTAATGGACAGGATCTCTGCAAGAGACAACACAGTAAGTTACATTTCTTTACCAGCATTGTCTTTTTTGAACATGTTTGTAATTCTGTCGACTTGCATTTTTTCCAGCACGATGTTGACTACGTCCTCAGCCACGTTTCTCCTGAAATTAGCGCAAGAGTGAGTTCCACAGCTTTGGTAAAATGGAAGATCATAAGCTTCTTAAATATTTCCTTCAAGAAACATGGAGATGGACTGTGCATTGTATCCATCCATCCATTTTCTACCGCTTATCCGAACTACCTCGGGTCACGGGGAGCCTGCGCCTATCTCAGGAGTCTTTGGGCATCAAGGCAGGATACACCCTGGATGGAGTGCCAACCCATCGCAGGGCACACACACTCACTCATTCACTCATGTGCATTGTATACTGAATCTAAAAAGACTCAAAGGCTATCCAAGATATGACTTTCCTCATCAGAACAGCATGAATGGCTCCATCTAATACAAGTGCATGACCATCAATTTAAGATTGTCAATAACTCATTTTAACATTTATTGAGTGGATAGGATCAGTGAATCTATACATTTCAGTAAAAACAACCTGCTAACTAAAACTTGAACTCGGATCAATGTTGTTGTGTCATGACCAACAGTCTCAGAAAGCTAACAGACAAAGTTGAAACTTTTTTACAAACATTGATTGATTAAACTTGTCTGGATAACTTGAATGGACAAATGTGAACCACCAAAAAAGTCAATTCTGTTGCGGCTGTAATACTTTTTCTCATTTTATTATTGTTTTTAGTATATTGCATTAAAGTACTCTATTTAACCAGTCTCATTACGTTCCTGTAGTGATGTTTGCTTTTTTAATCACCTTTATAATGGTGTTAAATGACATAAAAATAACACAAATTACATTAATAATAGTCTGATGCTTTAAGATTCAAGTTGCAATGGACTGCGTCACAAAATTGAACTAAGTAAATATCTCTGATATGTAAGATTGGTTGTCATGAACTGAGCCATATCATGATAACGTACACTTCATCTACATGAGGAACTGTTACTAGTGTTTTTGCTCCTCCAATGAGTCCTCAAGCGCTGTCTTACTCCAAAAGGTCCTAGGATAAAAAAATATACAAGTTGAAGTATGCATTGTTCTGTGCATTTTTAATCATAACATGGACACCTGGTTTCAAAGCTGATTGGGTTAAGGTTCTGCTTTAAACAATGACCATCTTTTTTACACACTTTGCCTATTAAGAAAGACCGTTTTAAATGTTTAAATAGTTTCCTACACACTAGTGTAGTACCATGCTCTTTGACATAATTCCTTGCATTGGAGCAAAATTCACAAACCTGACAAAACACATCTGTTCCCCGGTAACACTACGTTCAATTGGCACTTATTACTGATTTAATGCACTACTGTGAGATAAGACGGTGCATCATCTGCTCGTCTAAATGAGTTAAGATTCGCATGGCATTATAATTGTCACGAGCTAGCAACATCATCACATTTACAACACTACAGTATTTATTTCTAAATACACAGCCAACAATATTGTTATACTGTAAACTATAGCACCGCTGACTATACCCAGCTACCGCGACACATGTATGTTAACTTATCGGACCATATGGTGGAATCGGACATCAAATTACTTGGTAAACCTGGCAGATCATATTCATAACAGAAGTGTCTCTGACACTCAGTAACGATATTATTAAGTTCAATTACCTGTGGATCTTGTCCGGGATTTGCAGATAAAAGTTATAGTCCACCTCCAAGGATACGCTGCGAGTCGTGTATGAAGTTACATCAACACCATCTTCGACTGATTGGCTAGAGGAGGAGCTGTCAATCTAGAACTAGTGGACCAATGGTGACGCAAAAGCCCGCCCTAATTACCATGAAACTCGAACTGCGGTTTTTGGAAACGCAAGCGAAGAACGTGGAAAAACAAGCGAGGGAAATAATAACGTATGCGTAGAAAAAGTTTAAATATTAGCAGAATATATCAAAGGACACGAAAATGAGTAAAACAACCAAGGAGAACATTATTTTGGTTGCGATTTGAACAACTTTGTCTTTATATATTAATTTTGTCAAATATAATTTAAAATATGTTTAAAGTTCTGATTCATGGTTTAAATTTTTTGATTTACACTTATTATACTTTTAAATATGCCCGCAATACTTGTGGCGCGATTCTGATCCCATGGGTGTGGGCATGTATTTCAAAGACAACATAGAGTATACTTAATATGCACAGGGCCCGTGGGTGGGTCAATGCTTAAAATTTGTATATTTTGTATAGTATAAATATATATGCTATTTGAAATACATGCCCGTCCCTGTCTCAAATGAATACACTTAACACGTGTACAACAATTATTTGGTTTCTTGACTCTCATTAAAGGGCCGCAATCTCAAAAAATGCACTTTTAAATGTTTATCTACCAGAAATTGAGTCACCAGCGTGTGTGCAGAAACCCCCTATAATTATACAAATCCATCTATTCTTCTTTTTGTAATCTTCTTTAAACCACAAAAGTGACAAAAAACAGGCTGTTGGGTCACTGATTTATGATCACATTGATTTATGCCTGCCCATGACCGCTAACCAACTCCACCTTATGAGCACTTAGGTCTACCTTCAGCCAGAGACACGCTATCAGCCATTTTCAGGCAAGAGCAGATGTAGCCACCAGCTAGCGACAAAAATGTCTAAGAAACAACAAATGTGTGTGGTTGTTGGATGTAAAATGGAACATAAAAGTAGGCCAGGAGGAGAACTTTCCGACGAGCCCGGGACGATGATCACTTAGCGTTCGGGAAGAAGTTACTTTTTTCGGATCGATAAACCAACATTCATCGGTCAGTATTTCCTGTCTGGAAAGACTTAGAGTGCCCGCCATATTTCTTTTGTCATCCAAAGCAAATGTGTGAGGGCTCTTTTCCATGCAACAAATGGCCATGTTCAACATATTGTAATGAAATATATGTAGTGTATTTTGAGCTGAAAGCTAACAGAGACATTCTGGGGATACCACTGACTATTTTTTCATTGCAGAATACACTTGGATTTGCGGTCCTTTGTAATTGTGTTTCCATCAGAACCTTTGTGTATTGAGAAAGAAAGAGATGTTTTTAAGTTGAGTTGGTGCAGGGTTAATTTTTTGTTAAGCTGTTATAGAGATGAGAAACAATAATACAAAATAATGCTGAAGATGATCTTTCATGCGTGAATTAAATGTTTGTTTTGCAAGTATGAAACATACCTGGCAGATGTATGACGTCTACACTCATCATACAATCCTCAACAAAGATGACAAACATCGAACTAATTCAGTCTAACCTTAATAAGTTATGAAGAATCAGATGTAACGCAACAAAGGTGACATTCAACAAAATAAAACTTAACGCCGGAATGCATGCTTGGAGTCATGAATGAGTTAAGTACTATGATGTTACCCAGCATGCATTGCTGATTTGTTGAGCTTCATACACTTGATTCTTCATGTGTAATTGAATCAGTAACTATCCCTTTTTTAGTATATATCTTCTATTAACTATTACAAGTCTGATGATGAGACACTGCTTTGATCACACACACAGATGTATCACACAACTTTCAAATGTTAGAAACAAAGCAAACTCACAAGCAATTGCTTATCCTTTAAATAGAGCCATCACCTGATCTTAATGGATCTAAGTTACCATTGGCACAACAAACAGTTTTCAGAACTGTCATAGCAGACAACAGAAACCTGACATATAAACACAAGAGTCAAGAACCCAACTTAAGTAAACGCTGAACACAAGAATGGTGGCTGACAAAAAACATAAACAAATCATCAACAGTATTATAAACATTGATTCAAATTTCTTCATCTGCTCTCTTGCTATCAGAGAAGCTACATGAAGGTGCATTTTGATCTGTTTGAGGCTGAAGCTTATAAAGGGTATTTAGTGCCATTTCAAAGCCTAACCGGGAGAAGGAGCAGCCAACCCATCCGTCGCCGTCAGTCCGTGTTGAGTTTTAAATGGATATGCAGATGAAAGACCTAGTTCAGATGTAGTTTGTACATGTATTTTTTTTTAATACATTTCAAACACACGCTGTCGTATCATCACCGCAGAAGATGTGTCTAACATGACGTCGCCGCCGGTCTTTCGTCGCCCATAAACAAGTTGTCCACTGTTAGCTGCGTGTGTTTTCAATGTGGTGTAGCATGATCCTTCTAGCAACAGAACATGAGCTACAAGATGGACAACAATCAAAATGTGAGTACTGATGTCATGGTTTCACCTCTCCTTGTCAGGTATTTCTTGGTTTAGAGGTGGAATCATACAGAATCCTCTGTTTCTTGTGGGGAGAGATGGTTTTGACACTCTTGGCCTTCCATACTCTCCCCGAGTCGCGTCATCGTTTTCCTACCCTCCTGTTTCATAGTTAGTGTTAATTACCTTCCCCTATAAAGAGCCCTCTTGTTTCTTTGTCTCGTCGCTCGTGCATTGAATGTGAATGTGATTGTCTTTACTTCACGTTGTTTGAATGTCTTTCGTATGCTATATGCTGTTCCCGTTTCCTGTTCCTGTTCCTGTTCCGTGTCAAAGTAGGTGTAGTTTAGTCAGTGTTAGTGTTTTGTATCAAGTGTTTGTTTTATCAGTTTAGTTAGTTAGTGTCCTTGTTCGTTGTATAAAGTTATATATATCCCTGTCCTGTTTTTCCCCCACGTGGGTTTTGTTTTGCCTGTTTTGTAGTGTCTTGTTATTTGTAATAAATATATCCTGTCAAGTCTTCATCCGTCTTGCCTCTGCCTGCAATTGGGTTCTAACCATGTCGAGTCATAACAGAATGCACGAGCCAAGAAGGAACCCAGCAGGTAGAGTAGACGAGGCGGAGGTTGCTGCTACCAGAGGCCACCAAGCCCACGTCTTGTTTGGCCTCAGGCAGCGGGGGAGATTCCCGACGGACTTTGCCCTGGACTTCCTGGCTGCAGCGCGGTCCTCGGGGTTCAACGAGGCGGAGTTGAAGGCAATTTTTAATAGTTGCCTCGATGAGCCCCTAGGACCCGCTGAGATGCGCCAGCTGAAGTCCCAGAGCTTCGCGGACACTGTCCAGGCCCTGTTAGATCGCGAGTGGTCCAGGGTGAGTTCTCCCACGGAGCTGTCCGCCATCCCGGAGGATCGTGCCCTGCAGATCGGGTTCGCAGGTCTCTCCTCGCCTCCTATAGCCACTCCACCGCCCACCAGTTCTGTTGGCAAGCGGGGGAGAAAGAAGAGACGTCCGGTGCTACCTAGTCCGGAGCTACCCAGTCCGGAGCTACCCAGTCCGGAGCTACCCAGTCCGGAGCTACCCAGTCCGGAGCTACCCAGTCCGGAGCTACCCAGTCCGGAGCTACCCAGTCCGGAGCTACCCAGTCCGGAGCTACCCAGTCCGGAGCTACCCAGTCCGGAGCTACCCAGTCCGGAGCTACCCAGTCCGGAGCTACCCAGTCCGGTGCTACCCAGTCCGGTGCTACCCAGTCCGGTGCTACCCAGTCCGGTGCTACCCAGTCCGGTGCTACCCAGTCCGGTGCTATCCAGTCCGGTGCCCCCGAGGCCGGAGCTTTCCAGCTCAGATGTCCCGATTCCTGAGCTATCCAGCCCCAAATATTTTTTGGGGGGGCGCCGTGGGAAGGTGAAGGTCCGAGCGGCCGTTCCGGCCGCGGATTCCTTCCAGGAGCCGGAACCCAGCCCGTTCCAGGAGCCGGAACCCAGCCCGTTCCAGGAGCCGGAACCCAGCCCGTTCCAGGAGCCGGAACCCAGCCCGTTCCAGCCGCCGGAACCGAACCCAGCCCGTTCCAGCCGCCGGAACCAAGCCCGTTCCAGCCGCCGGAACCAAGCCCGTTCCAGCCGTCGTCAGAGAGCGCTGCCCAGCCGCCGTCAGAGAGCGCTGCCCAGCCGCCGTCAGAGAGCGCTGCCCAGCCGCCGTCAGAGAGCGCTGCCCAGCCGCCGTCAGAGAGCGCTGCCCAGCCGCCGTCAGAGAGCGCTGCCCAGCCGCCGTCAGAGAGCGCTGCCCAGCCGCCGTCAGAGAGCGCTGCCCAGCCGCCCGAGTCAAGCCCGGTCCAGCAACCGGCACCAAGCCCGGTCCAGCAACCGGCACCAAGCCCGGTCCACTAACCGGCACCAAGCCCGGTCCAGCAACCGGCACCAAGCCCGGTCCAGCAACCGGCACCAAGCCCGGTCCAGCAACCGGCACCAAGCCCGGTCCAGCAACCGGCACCAAGCCCGGTCCAGCAGAGGCCGCCGCCGTCAAGCCCGGCTGCCCAGCCGCCGCCGTCAAGCCCGGCGGCCCAGCCGCCGCCGTCAAGCCCGGCTGCCCAGCCGCCGCCGTCAAGCCCGGCTGCCCAGCCGCCGCCGTCAAGCCCGGCTGCCCAGCCGCCGCCGTCAAGCCCGGCTGCCCAGCCGCCGCCGTCAAGCCCGGCTGCCCAGCCGCCGCCGTCAAGCCCGGCTGCCCAGCCGCCGCCGTCAAGCCCTGGTCAGCCGGCCCGTCAGCCGGCGCCCAGCCCTGTCCAGCCGGCCCGTCAGCCGGCGCCCAGCCCTGTCCAGCCGGCCCGTCAGCCGGCGCCCAGCCCTGTCCAGCCGGCCCGTCAGCCGGCGGCCAGCCCTGTCCAGCCGGCCCGTCAGCCGGCGCCCAGCCCTGTCCAGCCGGCCCGTCAGCCGGCGCCCAGCCCTGTCCAGCCGGCCCGTCAGCCGGCGCCCAGCCCTGTCCAGCCGGCCCGTCAGCCGGCGCCCAGCCCTGTCAAGCCCTCTGGGGCTCCGCGCTCTGGCGCGTTCCCCAGGGCTAGGACTTCCCCTCCCAGCCCTGCCCCTTCTGGACTTCCCCCGATGTGTTCTTGTTTGCCTCCACCCCCCCTCCCTTGTCTACTATTTTTATTGTCACACCCTAGTCCAATCATTGTCATGTCCTGTATCCCCCTTATCATGTTGACCCTGTCTGTCTGGTTCTTGTCTTTGTCCCAGTCTGCCTTGTCTTGTTCGTGCCTTTGAGGAGCATCAGGTTGCTGCTCCTTAAGGCGGGGGTTCTGTCATGGTTTCACCTCTCCTTGTCAGGTATTTCTTGGTTTAGAGGTGGAATCATACAGAATCCTCTGTTTCTTGTGGGGAGAGATGGTTTTGACACTCTTGGCCTTCCATACTCTCCCCGAGTCGCGTCATCGTTTTCCTACCCTCCTGTTTCATAGTTAGTGTTAATTACCTTCCCCTATAAAGAGCCCTCTTGTTTCTTTGTCTCGTCGCTCGTGCATTGAATGTGAATGTGATTGTCTTTACTTCACGTTGTTTGAATGTCTTTCGTATGCTATATGCTGTTCCCGTTTCCTGTTCCTGTTCCGTGTCAAAGTAGGTGTAGTTTAGTCAGTGTTAGTGTTTTGTATCAAGTGTTTGTTTTATCAGTTTAGTTAGTTAGTGTCCTTGTTCGTTGTATAAAGTTATATATATCCCTGTCCTGTTTTTCCCCCACGTGGGTTTTGTTTTGCCTGTTTTGTAGTGTCTTGTTATTTGTAATAAATATATCCTGTCAAGTCTTCATCCGTCTTGCCTCTGCCTGCAATTGGGTTCTAACCATGTCGAGTCATAACAACTGAATGTGAATTAATTTAAAGTTGTACAAATATTTGGATAGCAAAATGCGCCAGTATTTTTTTGGAAAACATGCTGGATTTTGACATCAAGATTTTGTGGCTTGAAAGGGCTTGAAGATAGAGATCTTCTGTAAATCAGAAAATGCTGGGCATGACAGAAAGTTTATGTGGGTGTAAATAAACTCATCTAATTAGCATATTATGACGTCATTAGGGGCGACCATCTTGAATCTCATAATATTCAGGAAATAGTAGATATTGAATTGATTTTTGAACTTATTTACATGTTGCAGTTCATTCCAAATGATCAGGAAAAGAATAAATCAACAGTAAGACTATCGGTAGCTATAGTACGTTGTTTACTATATTACTGTGCCATAGCGAAATATATGTGCCTATT
The DNA here is from genome assembly GCF_015846415.1 of Triplophysa dalaica. NCBI lineage: Eukaryota > Metazoa > Chordata > Actinopteri > Cypriniformes > Nemacheilidae > Triplophysa > Triplophysa dalaica. The sequence continues at coordinate 15,904,459 of NC_079546.1, read as the reverse complement.
TTTTGATCAGTTGACAAGCTATTTGCCCAATCAGTTGCCTTTACCTCTAGCAACAGCTCTCCTATAGACACTTATACCACGTTCAGTCCTGCCACTCCCATATCCCCCATCTCCCTTAGGCAAAGGGTAAAAATGACCGCTCATTTGTGCTTCGTGAACATTCACGCCTTCCACAGTGGCAACATTGCGCTGCACAGATGTACGGGGAGATGTGCAGTCATTAGACGACCGGTCGCGATTTCCAAAAGGCAAATGTTCCCCTTCAGAGTCAGAGTAAGCGAATAACGTCCGCATCACATCCTCACGGTACAACCTTGTATTAGCCATTTGGCGATTTTCTCTCACAAATCTCACAATTTACTCTGACCCTCTGAACTGAACTGCTTCCGCTTCAATTACAAGATAGCTTATTTGCTCTGCTATTTGCTAGGACACTTTGAATAGGAACATGACGTCCTTTTGGTCTAGAATCGAAGTACTACATGTCGGCCATCTAGTGGTATGGGATACAATTAAGATATTACAACATATTAGGATCTATTAACACCATGCACTCTGCTGTGTTTTAACTTTTATATTTTTCCTGTTTGCCCCTGTAAAACTGCTTTGGAACAATGCACATTGTGAAAAGCGCTATATAAATAAACTTGACGAACTACAGCCAATTTTATTCAGTATGACGTCTTATCGCAATTCTGCAACTTTGGCACTTAGAGGGTTAAATTTAGCTGTGAGAGTTTCTAATGATAATGGCACAAACAACAATCATATTTGAGATTTTAAAAAGCCAGTGTTTTGTCTGTTATCATTCAATGTGTTGAACTGTACTGTAATTGTTAAATATCTGGATTTCCTGAAGGCAGTTTTGCATAGTACACAACACAATAGCTGAGTTTCTATGCCGTGCATGTTTGTGTTGCATATCCATGTAATGTATTTGTGCTTGTTCCTCCTCCTACACTAAATGTAAAGCCTACTGTAGAGCAACAGAAAAAAATAAGAGCCCAGTCCAGTGTCCAGTCCAGTTAATTTTCAACAAAATCAGACCTCGCGCGTGACAAAGTCATCCAACAACAATATGAAATGACTGACAGCATCACTGCATGTAAGCCTGCACTGGCACTCTATGGGCTAGCCAAGTGTTTCCCAACCTTTTTTCATTCACTGCACCCTTTGAAATATTTACACATTTAAATTTAAAACTTTACACAAAAACTAATGCTCTATCTCACACATGTACAGACACATGAATACTCAAGTACAGGTTCAGGGAAACCTGAACCTGAAAGGATGCACACAGCCTTTCAATTCTAGCAGGAATAGCTGAGAGACAGACAACTAGCCGGGGGCACAGGCATCCGCTTCCATTTCCTCACATAATATCGAGAACAGATGGCCCCTCATTGGACACGCTTTGATGAAATTAAGTATGTCTACAGCTCTGTCCAGTACATCAGAGTTCCTTCGGGAATGTCTTTGCTACCAGTGCCTCCCTATGTAAAAAGCAGTGAGTGGCTTTCACATGTGCATTTTGCGTTCTGACTCTGCTTATAAAGCTATTCATATTAATTATATTATATATTAATATAACACGCTAATAATAACAAGAAACTGTAAACGCACGCTTACTCATCACATAACAATTCGTCACTGATGCTCACTTGCTGACAGGTCACAGAGGGGATGTTTGAGACATCAGAGATCTTTCTGATCTATTTACTTATTAATTGATAATATATATTATTTTAGATTTTTTTTCACATTTCTCAAACGGCACCCTGGTTAGGAAACGCTTGGCTAGCCTAAGGGCCCCTTGCAGTATTTGCTCCCTGGCCAAACGTTGCCCCCTTAGCGCTGGTCCTGTAGGGCAGCACTCATTTAGCCTCCACTGTTGATTTGTTGAAATGCTGATCACTTTTGCACTTGATATTAATGTTGAATTTTGTAAAGTGCTAGTGCAAGCTTGCAAACTTAAAAACATAATTTTGGAATTTTACCTACAAAAATGTATAACGCAATAACATGAGAAGTGCCATACAAAGTTACAAAGTCAGAAGTTCTGAGAGACAATACCAAGTTAGGGAAATAGGATTAGAGGATTTAATATAATTCAACATATGTGTAGCACCTAGTTCTCTGTCACCATTCTGGTGATAACGGTTTACTTAAATTCATCTTTTTATTTTAATAGACCATCATATATACTCAGGCTGTCCTGCAGAATTTGTCCTATAGGAGGGTGAACAGATATGCATCTTAGGTCTGGATTACCACTTCAGTTAAGAGTAGAAAAGGTTATTTGACACAATAGCCAAAAGTGTTCCCAGTATTTCGATTAACTGAGCAGGAATTTTGTTCCTTTTTAACAGCAATGTGTCTGTAATCATGCTTCATATTTATTGACGATTGCAATATGGACTTAAAACGCTTCTATCGAAGACTTTGGGATTCAAATGCATTAATTGCACATTGTAAATACAAACACGTATTTTCCGATTAAAAAACTCGGCATATAATGTAAGCTTGATGTGCATATACTGTAGCTTATTATAAGTAAATCAAGTAATATAGGCATAAACAACAAGCATTTATTTTTCGTTTGACAATTTAGGCTATATGTAGCTTACGATGGCTAGATGTAGGGGCCTATCTGACAGAAACATTTGTACTTATTGCACATCACTGGTTGTTGGTTTGCATTTATCAATAAAATTACGTATGAATAATAAAAATCTAATGATTGCTTATTCATTCATAGGCCATTTTTGTCAGCGTCTCTCTCATTGTCATCAGTTCCAGGTACATTTTCCCACTATGTGGTAGTCACAGTTGTTTATTTATTGCGATCCTTGTGGCAGCTGAGCCATGATGACCAACATACTGTCCTGTATATTTGTTGATGTTGTTGTGTTGCATCTGTGCTAATGCTGTTCTCTTGTTCTTAGTGCAGTTTATAATTATATTCAGGCATATGCTCTGACTAAACGGTGGAGTATTTAGGTGAAGTTGTGTGTTTTAAATGCATTTTAGGCTAAGCCAACATGATTTTCTCTGGGGCCACCTATAGTGATTCATGGCTACGCCAAAGCATAAGACTTTCAAGAATGAATGAAATTCACGAAACTTGAATGTTTATTTTCTTCAACAGAGATCAGTAAAGCATACAGTATCTACACTTCTAGTAAAACGTGGAGTGAAGCTCAGAGTTTCTGCAGAAAGTATCATACTGATCTGACCAGTGTGAGGAACCAGACTGACAATCAACTGATCAACAACATCATTAATGATCCTCAGACATCTGTCTGGATTGGTCTGTTGAGAGACTCGTGGGAGTGGCCAGATGACAGTGACTCTGGCTTCAGGTTCTGGACGTCTGGTGAACCGAATAATGTTGGTGGTTCTGAAGATTGTACAAAAGCAAATATTTATATTCAGGGGAATTGGAATGATGTGGGTTGCGAAGGTCCAAATACGTTTGTGTGTTATGAAGGTGAGTTGGTAAAAGTCAATGAGTGTGTTTTGATGACCTCAGTTGTGTTTCTGATCTTAGTTCAGTCACAGTGTTTATGTATTGTTCTCATGTTCAGTTTTGGAGTTTGTGTTCTGTTGTGTGTTCAGATGAGCTGATATTGATCAAAGAAAATCTGAGCTGGACTGAAGCTTTGAGATACTGCAGAGAGAATCATGTGGATCTGGTTTCAGTTGATTCACATGCGTTTCAGCTCCTGGTGACTGAAGTTCTTCATCGGGCCTCGACTGCTGAGGTGTGGCTGGGTTTACACTATTACTGTCTCATGAATCTCTGGATCTGGGTACAAGGAGAGGTGGTCTGCTATCAGAATTGGGCTAAAGGTGTTCAGATTCAACTGAATGACTGCAGCGGTGAACACAGAGCTGGAGCGGTTCAGTCTGGAGGAGATCATCAGTGGATCAGCCTTCCTCGATCTCACAAACTCAACTTCATCTGCATCAAATATGAAAAATAATAAATCATACATGTCTGCAGTCACTTTCAATTTGTTCTATTGCACTTTTTTTGGAAATAGGCTCATTCTCCAACACCCCCAGAGTTGGTAAATTGAGTTTTTCCTTTTTGGGAACTATACAGCCGATCTCCGGGTCTGGCGATAGCACTTTTAGCATAGGTTAGCATAGATTATTGAATCCAATTAGACCAGTAGCATAGCGTTTAAAAAATGACCAAAGTGTTTAGATATTTTTCCTATTTAAAAGTCGACTCTTCTGTACTTATATCGTGTGCTAAGACTGGCAGAGGGGCACGGTGGCTTAGTGGTTAGCACGTTCGCCTCACACCTCCAAAAATTGTCCGTAGGGTGTGAGTGAATGAGTGAGTGTGTGTGCCCTGCGATGGGTTGGCACTCCATCCAGGGTGTATCCTGCCTTGATGCCCGATGACTCCTGAGATAGGCGCAGGCTCCCCGTGACCCGAGGTAGTTCGGATAAGCGGTAGAAAATGGAATGGAATGGAAGACTGGCAGAAATTTGAGATTTTCTAGACCAATATGATTAAGAACTAGACATTTAGCAGACGCTTTTATCCAAAGCGACTTACAAAGAGTTTAGGAGCAATAAGCGATAGTTCATACAGGAGCCATAATACATTAAGTGCCAATACAAAGTTACTGGTTCTAACAAAAGCTAGACCACTACCTGTTGAGAGAAAGGGTTAGTGTTTTTTTTTTGTCAAGTATTCACAGAAGAGATGGGTTTTAAGTAGTTTTTTAAATGTTCTGAGAGATGTGGTTATACTCCCATTCCAATGTATAATTCAAGGAAGTTTGCTGCCATAACATGGGCGCAGCAGGCGCAGTGATATCACGCATCGCAAGTTCACGTTGGAACCTCCGTCATCATTTCCAACGTGACCAACTGCTTGCACATGGAGCGTGATATAAGCTATGTTAAAAGGGCCCGGAGATCGGTCGAATAGATTCCAAAACGGTCCATAAAATTCCAAGCCTATTTCCAAAAAGTGGAGTGTTTCTTTAAGGCAGGCTTAGGGCAGTTTCACATTTGCACTTTTTGTGCGAACCCAGGTTCAATTGATGTCAGATTTCAGTTTGTCTGGAAGATGTGAATGCTGTCTTCTGCTCCCGGCTGCACAGCTGTGAGTTGTACCTAAATCCACTTCAAAAGGCTGGTCTGCGTTACTGTTCATACAAACTAATATTAACGACAGATTAGTTGATACAAATATTTGTTTTTGTGTGTGTTTCATTCACTTTACTGACGCACTTCAAGCTGTATAAGGTGCCATATGTCCTGAGGCTTTGTAAAAATACAACAGGTAAAAACATAATGGTGTTTTTGAGTTATTATCTTTTTAATTAAATGACGATTGAGTCAATAGTTATGAAACCTGACGTTAACAAACGGAAGTATGAAGAAATTTGAACAACAATAGATTGTTTTCTCCACAAGTACATTACTACAACCTGAAATCAACTGCAAATAACAAAAAATGAACAAACTTCGCTCCAGCTTATAATTTATTGGAAACAGTTTTGTTGGAAGTCATCGTTATAGTGATCACTGTTTCCACTAGTTGGGACCAGTTGGGACTAGTTGTAGACCATCCACGTCATGTCATAAAACTTCCCCCCTCACCAGAGTTTTGCAGACCTCGCTTGGGGGTGGTCTAGATCAGTGTTTCCCAACCCAGTTCTATGTGGCATGAGATGCTGCAATGCAGGCTGGGTAACATTGCAGTACAACACTCCATAACAAAACATCAAAAGATTTAGAGAATCAAGAGTACTGAAAACTTCTTTTGTTGTTTGGTACTTGTTAAAGCCCTGTGCATGCAGAGCAGTTTGCTCCTTCAGTTTTTTCTCCATAGCATGCCAAGCCTGCTTTTTATGAAGCTTCATCTCCTCATCCATCTTCTCCTTCATCTGTTTCATAACTCTTCATAACTTCGTCTCTTTGCGTCCATCCTCCATTCCAGTTGTTAGTCCTTCACCTCATCAGATTGGATTTTCTGGTTCAGGACGGCTGCTTTCATTTGTTCCTCTAATCATTTATTAACAAAAAGAGAAAAGAAAATAGTTAGAACGTTTTGCTTACAATAACAGTAAGTTCAAAATGTTCCGGTTCTAATTAAATGAATTAAGAGGGGTGAGTTTTTTCTAGTTTTACACAAATGTAATGTAAATCATAGGGGTCCACATAATGTGTCTGTGAAGTTTCAGCTCAAAAAACACCACAACGGAGAAAGACACTGTTTTGGTGTGTGTCTCTTTAAATGCAAGGGAGCTCCTAGTCTTCGCCCCCTTTTCAGCAGAAATTGTGCTGTGAGCCTGTGCTTCCAGCAACAAAACAATAAAGTATTGTTACATAAAGTGAACGAGAAACAAGGTCTCGTCTATGAACACCAAACACAATGTTTTCGATAAGCACAACGGTTTCCCCTGGGGCCATTCACGAGTCTTTGATAATAGTATAATCATGTGTAAATGTAGATGAGAACAGTGTTGTGCTGCTGAATGTGTGACAGTAGAGAGCGAGATTCTACTGTTCTGAGACAATCAGATATTTCAAAGGTCTTTTAAATGAACTATGCACACATATGTATCAAGAATCAGCATATTAAACTCAACAATGGTGACAAAGATTGAGAAATACCAACCTTATTTGGACCTATTCGCTTTACCGTATCACAACCTGTAAGAGTGACTAATTGTTTTTGTCTGAACTTCAAGAAATATTTCTGTGCCTTATATCTATGTTTAGCTAATGCATATAACGCAAACGTTAACATGTGCCGTTAATTCTGGGGTATTACAGTTTGTTTATCTCTCTATAAACCCGGCTAATTTAAGTGTTAAATCTATTATTGTCAATCTATTATCTACTATCTTCTTCAGATGTTTCTATGTCAGACTAGTGCTCAAACTGGTAAGGTAAAATCACCGAAAAGTTTATCTATACACTGTATATAATATATAACCTGTAAACCATAATCCAGCAATGGTTGTAGGCTTTCCATTTGCGACACATGATGAACGCTGCAACAAATTCAATGCATGGGAAGAATGGGGGGGACTGGCGAACGTTCAACAACTTCTAATAAAAAAGAAACAAACCACAAAAAGAAACTAAAATGCCGGCCATACAAACATAACATAAAATCTAGGCCTAGTCCCAGCTAAACCAGGAGAGTCCCCCCAGATGCTGCTGCTTTCCCTTCTTAGTTCTCATGGAGCTCATGAGAAGGACGGGGAATTTGGAACAGAGCCAATCGACCAAATGTAAATTTAGCAAATCTGCCAAATAAAAGATTACTTGACTTCAATTCTGACTTGGGTTTTTCTTGACTTGAAAGGTCCTGACTGAAATATATTTGTTGATTCCTTAATAAACTTGCAGTGCATGGTAATATAAGCTCACACACCGGTGGCAGAAGACTGACATTAATACTGAACAAGAGAAGACAACCTCATAATGAGCACATAATTACTCAGAAGTGAGTCTCTAATCTTAGCTTCCTTTGGCCAATCAATTGTATTTTTGCAACAGTTGCAACAGGCAAAATAAAACCTAATTTAACGTGGAATGGTGCTACAATGGTTCAGGTCTCACCATTCAGGTCGGTCCCAAACCCCTGGGTCACGTCCCGGTTCGGGGCCGTGAAAGAGCTGTTGGCGGGTATATTTTTATTATGCCCTGGCCCTTAAAGAGCGACTGTTCAAATTTACACAGTGTTTTAAGCAATGATTAGTGATGGGTTGTATACTGGATGTGGAAATAAAGATAATAAAAAGTTGGTTAGGCTTTAAAAACAATAAATCTAATCTTCAAAAAATACAATACCTTGTTGAATTTATGTACTTTGAGTTAGCCCTTTAGATTAGACTATAGTGTTACTTACTGTTCTTTTGTAACATATGACACTTTAGACATTAACAATGTGAACACACTCTTGAATTGTTTTTTTACTGTTTATTTTTGTGCCAGAAAAAGCTTAAAGAGTACGTAGCATGAGATCATTAAAATGACATTTCATCCAGTCTGTTATGTTGCCGTGTTTGAAAGTAAGCTGTCTGCCAAGTTGTTAGTCCGAAGGCGAATAAATAACTGGTTTACAAACAAATATATCGAGAACAGGCATATTAAACTAAACAATGGTGACAAAGATTGATTGAATACTCTTGGCGCGTTCACTGCAGGGTATGTGAAACGACTATTCTTGAAAGAGGGGGAAATACCAACTCTATTTGGACCTGTAAGTTCCACCGAATCCCAACCTCTAAGTGTGACTTTTGTCTTAACTTCAAGAAATATTTTCGTACCTTATGTCTGTGTTTAACTAATGCATATAACGCTAACATTTGCATGTACCGTTATTTCTGGGGTGTTACCTTTGTTTATCTTGCTATTAACTTTGCATTTTGATTAATTTGCAAACATGTACCATAACAACGCAGTTAAGACGAAAATAATAGTATTACTAACGTATTAACATTATTTTAAGAAAAAATATTATTTTATTTCATTGATAAGCAAAAGCACATCATGCATGTTGTCACACTGGGAGTTTTTATGACAAGAGTTGTCACTTGCCACTGACAAATATCCTGCTCCAGTCGTGGTGGAGTTTGTTGTGGATTAGCGTCTTCTTCCTCGTCAGACTCTGGCTCAAATTGGTACGGTAAAATAGCCGCCATCTCTAGCTACACATATAATATACATGACATCCAACCACATGTAAACCGTAATCCTGTAGTGATGGTAGGCGTTCCATTTGCGACAAATAATGAACGCGTTTGACCAATCACAACAAACTACACCATCTGACCATTCACATGACACAAGGTTAGCGGGTAGGAGGGGCCTACACGTATGAATCGTGGGACAAATCATTTGAGAGACAGGAAAGAAGTAAGGTACGAATAACTGCCTATTATTACGTCATTATATGTACATAAACTTGTTGTCGGACACTCCATAAACCAAAGTAGAACCTTAAAAAGCATATGCTACGTACTCTTTAACATTTTTCACTTGCCTAAATGCTGGCATTGTACATGTTGTTCAGTAAATAGACTATTTCATTAAATACGGAGAACACATGCCGAAACGAAAGTTATATTGCTTTCACAATTGCCAAGGAGAAGAAAGACAGATTCCAAAACGTACTCAGACCAGTTGGAAGAAAAGTTAAAGTGAAAAGTTATTTTATTAACCATATTTTATAAATTATTTGATATACACTCACCTAAATGATTATTAGGAACACCATACTAATACTGTGTTTGACCCCCTTTCGCCTTCAGAACTGCGTTAATTCTATGTGGCATTGATTCAACAAGGTGCTGAAAGCATTCTTTAGAAATGTTGGCCCATATTGATAGGATATCATCTTGCAGTTGATGGAGATTTGTGGGATGCACGAAGCTCCCGATCCACCACATCCCAAAGATGCTCTATTGGGTTGAGATCTGGTGACTGTGGGGGCCATTTTAGTAAAGTGAACTCATTGTCATGTTCAAGAAACCAATTTGAAATGATTCGAGCTTTGTGACATGGTGCATTATCCTGCTGGTAGTAGCCATCAGAGGATGCCACCGCCGGGAGTCCATGATGGATTGGACTGTGTAGATGGACTCTTCTTCCACAGGAACGGGAGGAGGAGGTGCGTCATCCGAGGGTAAATCTGAGGGGACAGAAGAGACTGGTTCAGTGAAGGGTTTGAGGAGAGAGACATGGAAGGAAGGAGAGATCTTGTACTGTGGTGGAAGGTTGAGTCTGTATGTTACTTCGTTCAACTGCCTTTGGATGGTGAAAAGGAATCGAGGACTCATCTTACGGCAAGGCAGGCAGAGACGAATGTCCCTCGTCAATAACCATACCTTCTGGCCAGGTTGGTATTGAGGTGTATCGGAGCGTCGACGATCCGCTTGATCCTGTGTCTCCACACTGCCTGTTGTAGATGCACATGAGCTGAGTCCCATAGTTGACAGCTGGAACCTCCGAGGGCTCACCCGACCAAGGGAAGAGAGGTGGCTGGTATCCCAGGAAACACTGAAAAGGGGTGAGCCCGGTGGTACGTTGAGTGAGGGAATTTTGGGCGTATTCAGCCCAGGGGAGGTATCGGTTCCAGCTGTCTTGGTACTGGTGGCAATAAGTCCGGAGATAACATCCAATCTCCTGAATCTTCCGCTCAGTCTGGCCGTTAGTCTGCGGATGATATCCTGATGAGAGGCTGACAGTGACCCCGAGGAGCTTGAAGAAGGCGTGCCACACCCGGGAGATGAATTGGGGTCCCCTGTCCGAAACGATGTCTTCTGGAATGCCGAAGTTTCAGAATACGTGATGAAACAAGGCTTCAGCAGTTTCTAAAGCTGTGGGTAAACCAGGTTAAGGTATCAGCTTGCAGCCTTTGGAAAATCTATCCACCACAACGAGCACACAGGTAAATCCACCTGATCTAGGAAGATCAGTCATGAAGTCCACTCCGATGTGTGACCAAGGGCGTCTGGGGATAGGTAGAGGCACAAGTTTACCCTCACGTAGTTTTCTGGGCGTGTTGGATATGGCGCAGACTGAGCAGCCGCGGACAAATCTGGCGACATCCTCGGAAATAGATGGCCACCAGTACCGCGGATTGAGAAGCGAGAGGGTACGCTTACTACCTGGATGTCCAGAGCCCGGAGCTGTGTGAGCAAGTCCAGAAGGGGAGTATGGAGATGTTGAGGTACGAAAGTACGCCCCTCTGGACCTCCGGGCGGAGCAGGATGGCGAGAATTTTCTTGAGAGATTTGCTGATCGATGTCCCAGAGAATGGGACTGAGGATTAAGGCTGGAGGGAGGATGGTTTCAGTACTGATGTCCTCCGAAGATGAATGATAGAGTCGGGAAAGAGCAATCCTGGACGGTAAGTAACGATGAAATTGAATCGAGTGAAGAAGAGTGCCCAGCAGGCCTGGCGAGGATTCAATCTTCTTGCCTCACGAAGATATTCCAAGTTGCGATGATCTGTGATTACTTCGAACTGGTGATTAGCTCCCTCCAGCCAATGTCTCCATTCTTCCAAAGCCAATTTTATGGCTAGCAGTTCCCTGTTAGCGATGTCGTAGTTCTGCTCCGCCGGGGACAACTTTTTGGAAAAGAAGGCACATGGATGGAGTCTGGGAGGCTTATCCTGTCGCTGTGACAGCACCGCTCCAACTCCTGTAGAAGACGCATCGACTTCAACGATGAAGGGGAGTTCAGGATTGGGATGAATGAGGATCAGTGCTGTCGTGAAGACTTCTTTGAGGCGCTGGAAGGCTTGGATGGCAGTGGGATTCAAGGACAGAGACTTGGGTCGGTTCTTCAAGGAAGAAGTGAGAGGAGCACTGATGAGACTGTAATTCTTGATGAATCTTCTGTAGAAGTTTGCAAAACCGAGGAATCTTTGAAGTTCTTTAACAGAAGTAGATAATGGCCAGTCTTGGATTGTTTTCACCTTCCTCTGGTCCATCTGGATACCCTGCTGATCAATGATGTATCCCAGGAATTGAACAGAGGTGATATGGAACTCATACTTCTCCAGTTTCAGATAGAGCTTGTTTTCTCTCAGTTTCTCTAATACTTGGATGACATGGTAATGGTGTTCAGCAATTGAAGAGGAATAGATAAGAATATCGTCAATATAGACAATCACAAAGCGGTTGAGGTACTCACGGAACACTTCGTTCATGTACCCCTGGAAGACCGCTGGAGCGTTTGACAGTCCGAAGGGCATAACCCGGTACTCATAATGGCCGGATGGGGTGACGAATGGCATCTTCCACTCATCTCCATGTCGTATCCGAATCAAGTTATATGCACTTCAAAGGTCGAGTTTCGAGAATACACGAGCCCCACGCACCTGCTCCAAGGCAGCTGGGACCAGACGAAGGGGATAGCTGTATTTCATGGTTTGAGAGTTGAGATGACGATAATCGATGCAGGGCCTCAAGCCTCCGTCCTTTTTCCCCACAAAAAATGTCGGGATGGACAGTGGATAGATACGACCCTTAGGTAGAGTGGCTCCAGGTAGTAAGTCGATTGCGCAGTCCCATGGCCGATGAGGTGGTAGTTTAGTAGCCAGTTTCTTAATAAACACATCCTGGTACGCCTGGTACTCCACTGGAATTACTACTTGATGATCCACTTCAGGGCTCTCAACCGAGGTGGAACAAACCGGAACTTTGGACCTCTTCAGAGGTGTCGATGATGATAATGAGGATGAGATTTTCTTAATGGTAGAGAGACAGGACAAATGACAGGACTCGCCCCAACGCAAAACTTCACCAGACTTCCAATGGAGCGTTGGTTGATGTTGTACTAACCAGGATATGTTCAGCAGTGGACTCCTCCAGCACCATAAAGGAGATTTCTTCAGAATGCAGACAACCTACACGCAGCGTCAGAGTAGGTGAGCAGTGACGAATTCGACCTCTACCCAGCGGTTTGCCCTGGATGGTTTGTATAAGGAGGTCTTGGGAGTTGCGATGTTTGCGGATGTTCAATTTTTGGAGAAGCTGGGTGGAGATGAAATTCCCACCCGAACCGGAGTCAATAAGGGCTTGTGGTGAGACGCAAATGCGAGAGGTTACTATATACACAGTGGTACGATTTAAGGCTTCCACTTTTGGATAAAATTGAATAGTGCTTACCGCTGGGCGTGGGGATCGAATAGGGCAAGTGCTGAGAAAATGATTATCAGATGCACAATAGAGACATAATTTATGAAGAATTCGTCGTTGACGCTCTGAAACTGGGAGATGGGCGGAGCCAAGATCCATAGGCTCTGGTGCTGGAGGAGATACTGATGGAAGCGAGGGCGGAGGACATACAGTGGGAATCGGAGAGTCACAGGCTGATAATCTTTGCGAAACTTGAATGGATTTTTGAATGAACCTCTCAATCCCCAGACTGTCGTCATAAACCACCATCAATTGACGAATGTTAGAATTCAAACCGTGACGATAGGCTGTAATCAATGCTGTCTCATTCCATCCACTGGATGCCACTAAGGTACGGAATTGTAAGGAGAATGTACTCACTGAAAATTTGCCTTGACGAAGATTGTAGAGTTGATCATGAACTGACAAATCGGCAGCAGCTTGACCAAAGACTTCTTTGAAATGTTGTATGAAGGTGGAAAGGGATTGAACGACTTCTGAATTTGAATTCCACAGCGACTGTGCCCACTGAAGTGCTTGCCCAGACAATAGTGAGATGATAAAAGCCACACGAGCTGAATCGTTAGCGAATAGCTGTTCTTGCATGGAGAAATACAAAGATACCTGAAGAAGAAACCCACTGCAGCCCTCCGCCTCACCAGAGTATGTAGCTGGTCGGGCCATGGGACACGCTGAGGCAGTGAACGAAGCAGCAGGCGTTTGAGGACGTGAAACTGAAGAGGTTGGTTGATGAGAGGTGGTTGGGTTTACCGATGAATTCGTCACTGTGAGAATCTGGATTTCGTCCTGTCTTCTACAAATATTGCATCTGTGTTTAATGCAAAGTTCATATATCATATGTATTCATTCGTATTCATTCCTATTAATATTAGCTTCTATTCATATTAGATGTGCCTTTCATTCTTGTTGTTTAACCTCGTTGAAAGTTGTATTATGTCTTATGCTGTTTTATGTTGATATAAGCATCTGTTGTTCTCCATATCAAGGTTCCTAATGATGCCTATTGATGATTGTTTTGTTATTGTAATATTAAATATGTAATCATATCTGATTGTTCAGGAGGAAAGACAAACAGAAAGTCTGGTGATTTTCCATTGTTTTGGTGGTTTTATATGATGCCCCCTGATGCAAACTTATAAGTATTAGTCCTAAAATAATAAACTTTGGACATTGATTGAACAAGCACTTGTGTCTGTGTCAAACTTTGTCTCCTGGATCCAGAAACTCTGTGTGTTCCGTCGACTGGACTCTTCAACCGTAGAATATTGTTTAGATAGGGGACATAAGAAGTTTACATTCTTTCAGTTGGGGGCTCGTCTGAGGGGAGACTCTTCCCTCATTGAACCAAAGATAACAAAAGACCTCTGGGGCGCACTGACGATCGGTCACAGACCTACATTAAAAGGGGTAAGTGTTTTTCTATTCAGTTCTTTATGACTTACAGAAATCTAACGCTTACCCTGTAGGATTCTTGTGTGCTTAAATTCATGTTAGTGGGAGTTGATTCTTCCATTGTTGTACCAGTGAGGCTGGCGACAGTAATTAATAAAATAATTATTAACGAATATGAATAGGTTTCAATTCATGTTAGTGGGATTAGACTTCCCATTGTTGTGACAGCGAGGCTGGCAACACTAATTAATAAAATAATTATTAACGCACGAATATGAATGGTTAATGCAGTCTTGATCACACTGTAATTTGGGATCGAAGTGTTAGCTTTGAGGTAAAGGCTTTGTAACTCACAAAAAAGAAATAAAAGAAATACAATCTGTTTAATGGTTATTCTAAAAGATAACATGCTTACAGGTAAAATTGAAAATATTATTGATATCACTGTTACTGCATATATTGAAATATTGGTGTCAGAAATTAATACGGTGAATTTAATATCCCCCTCTGAACACAATATAATACATGCAGCACTGTTGAAACGGTTGGTCGATTGAACACAAGGTTTTTCTTTGTTTTGTCTGTACTGTACTGTTTTATCACCGCGGGGTAAAGTGTAAGATGGGAAATTCTGTTTCGGTCCACTGCCGGGCGAAACGCCAGTCGCCTTTATGTACAGAAATAATCAAGGATTTTATACAGATCCATATGTTAGCAATATCGCACGATGGTCGGAGGGAATAAAACCGAAAATTGATATTCCCTATCCGAGGGAAGGTTCATTTGCTGATGAGTGTATGTTACTGGCAGGGGGCATGTCAAATGGAGGTTGGGGAGACCCAACATGCGATTATCCATACATGAATAAAGCTTATGCAGTATGGAAAGACATGAAAAAGGTTTGGGACCAGGGTCCGGAAAAATCTAAAATTATTGCTTATGCAAATCAAAACCAGTGGCCATTTGAAAAGCCACCGGGATATACAAACCCTTGCCAGACACAGATTTCTCCCTCTGCACCATCACTGCCGATAAAACCAAAAGAGATAAAACCGGAAAAGTTAATTGATAAACCTAATGTAACTACAGAGCTGGAAACACGCTAAATGAAAGATCGTTAAGAATGTCTGATATGGAGGCGATCTGTAAAAGCTTGCCTTCTCCACAGGATGCGGGTAAATATGTATCAATTTTGCAAACACATACAAAATATGGACATTTTACAGGAAGAGATTTCCTAGCGGTGTTGTTAAGAACACTAGAGAAAGATGTAACTGAGGAAATGCTGATTGAAAAATGTCCGGCATTATTACTTGACAATGATAAAATCACAAACAGCGGTACAGCTGCAAACCCACACGAGATGTTTTGGGAGACGGCTGCTAATGTTGAAACATTTTTCAAACAGCTGAGAGAGTTTCTTGATGAACGCTTAGGGAATCAACATGACTTATCATTTGCCGCAGGCACTAAGCAGGCAGCGAAGGAATCAGCTGCTCAATTTTTTGTGCGTTTTAAGAAAGCATGGGTTGAAGATTCTAAATTGCCTATGAATAATGATATAAAGCCTCTATTTGTCAATACTCTGTTAAATAACATGAATCCGAAACAAGCGCAGTTAATCAGAATAACAACTTCAAACTTGCATGATATGATTTTAGATGCTCTAGGAAAGCGAATCAGAGAGCTGGATAGCTCTGGGGGGTTTTCTGTAAAACAGGAACATGCTATGTTAATAGGCTATCCCGAAAAGAGGAGGACTGAACAAACAGCTGTAAACCCTAGGCAAAGGAAGAAGTCTGAGGTCATTTGCTTTTGTTGCGGAAGGAGGGGCCATTACAAACGAGAGTGCAGACAGTTGCGCAAGCCGATTTCTGGTGAGACACACACACAACAACACACACCACCGAGCAGACATAAGACCACGGGTGGTCCATACCCAACCCAGTGGCCCTCAAATCAAGAATAGGGGTGCCCACAGAGTGATCAGAGTGATGTCAGTTCTGATTTATGTATGATGACCCTGACCTTTTCGAATAATGGGGAAGATTTGCCTTTTTTTTTTCCTTATGATAAATGGCCAGCCTCAAACCTTTCTGCTTGATACAGGCGCAGATGCTTCGTCTATGACTTCTAACAGTTATGAGGGTCCTATTACTAATCAAATTATTCACTCTGTGGGAATTTCCAGAACTGACATTGTTTGTACTGTAACACCTCCTTTACAGGTTGCAGCCTCCGGCATTAAACCATTTTTCCACAAATTCACCATTATTCCAGGTGCTCCACTAAATCTTTTAGGTCGTGATATGATGCATAAATTAGGCATGGACATTAAGTTTACTGATAACAAGGTTGTTTTTTTTCGTTTCTGTCTAGTTTACAGGCATCTGTCGATCCTCTGCCTACAAGTGGACTGATAAGCGGCTCAAGGGTAACTCCCTCCGGTAGCAGCATATCTATAGGGGCGGACACCATGATTAACCCTTTGTTATGGTCTCAGTTCAGGGATGAAACTGGTTTCATTGACATGTAACCTTATCGGGCTAAACTTAAAACAAACAAACCTGTCTACATTAAACAATACCCTTTGTCTAGAGATAAGGAACAAGGCATTCGACATTTGATTGAAAATTGTGTCAAGCAGGGTGTCCTCGAACAAACACACTCACCATATAACACACCAATTAATCCTGTTTTGAAAGCGGATGGGAAAACTTGGAGATTAACTCAAGATTTAAGAGCAGTTAATCAGTTAATCATACCACTCGCCCCAATTGTGCCTGATGTTTTGACTGTTATGAATTCAGTGCCACATTCGCACAAGTATTTCACAGTAATTGATTTGTGTGCAGCCTTTTTCTCTGTACCTGTGCACCCAGATACTCAGCCTTTGTTAGCATTTACATTTAAGGGGCAGCAATATTCATGGAAACGCCTTGCACAGGGCTATGTAGACTCACCCGCTGTCTTTTCTGCAGCAGTGCACAGAACTTTGGCCAAAATGACTGATTTGCCTTCAACAGTGTGTGTGCTTCAGTTTGCAGATGACATACTCGTGTCGGGGGAGACGGAGGAGGACTGTGAAAAAGCATCTATAATTGTTTGCAATGTACTTGCCGAAACAGGTTTTAAAGCCTCGAAAGAGAAACTGCAATGGGTTCAATCTAAGGTAACCTATTTGGGACATGTGCTGATGCAGGGTCTCAGAGCAATATCCACAGATAGGGTCCAGCTGATCAGAAAGGTTAAGTCCCCACGAACAATACAGGAGCTACAAAGCTTTCTGGGACTAATTAACTATTGTAGACAGTGGATACCTGACTGTGCGATTCAC
Source organism: Triplophysa dalaica (assembly GCF_015846415.1). NCBI lineage: Eukaryota > Metazoa > Chordata > Actinopteri > Cypriniformes > Nemacheilidae > Triplophysa > Triplophysa dalaica. Next base: position 15,887,035 of record NC_079546.1, on the reverse strand, counting down.
GATAGGCACCTGAGGGGTCTGATAGATCACAAAGCTCCGCCAAACACAGCATTGGAGTGGACTGCGGAAGCTGATGAACATTTCAATGCTTTGAAAGCAGCCATCACGACAGCACCAGCATTGGACCTGCCGGACGACACCAAGCCTTTTCACTTGCATGTTAGGGAGACAGCGGGTGCCGCCTTAGGGGTCCTATTGCAACTTCATGGCTCAACATATAGGCCAGTTGCATATCTGTCCAAGAAGTTAGATAACATAGTCACAGGTATGCCAGCATGTCTCCTTGCTGTGGCTGCAGCTGCTCTGATTGTACATATGGCTGAGAAAACTGTGCTGTCACACCCTTTAATATTATATGCATCCCATCAGGTAGGTGTAATTTTACACAACATGCAAACACAACACTTGACAGCGCAAAGACGCTCAGGTTACGAGGCTACTCTGTTGGCAACGAAAAATCTTAGCATTCAAACTACAGCAAACATTAATCCTGCTTTGCTGGGTATTTTGGGTATGGTAGACATGGCAGATTTTAATGTTGAACATGATTGCATCTTTGAACTGACCACCTCTTACTCTTCTAGGTTCGATCTGTTGGATACCGCCCTAGAGGGGGGGAACACATTTATGTTGATGGGTCTTGTTCAAAGCCATCTGACGGTGTCTACCTCTGTGGCTATGCTGTGGTTTCCGAGTCAGGAGAGGTAAAAGAAGCTTTTGCTCTAGATTACAATTCGGCTCAAGCTGCAGAGTTGATAGCATTAATACGTGCCTGTGAGCTGATGACAGGAAAGAGAGTAACAATTCACACCGATTCTCGGTATGCCTGGAGTGTTCTTCACCATTATGCCAGAATGTGGGAAGCGAGAAGTTTTAATACTGCTGATGGAAAGCCAATTGCACATGCAAATCTGATAGGACAGTTTACAGAAGCAGTTCAGCTTCCGCTCGAAGTGGCCATAGTAAAGGTCAAGGGTCACGCTTCGGGGGAGGATGAACAGACTATAGGCAACAGAAGGGCTGATGAAGCCGCAAAGGCAGCAGCCCAAGCTCAGATTAAATCACCATTTCATCCAAAAAATGAAACAAAGGTAGCAATGACGGTGCACATAACGAATGTATCTGACATTGATATCAAATTCCTGCAAAGTCAAACAGCACAGGGAGACTTAGAGCATTGGAGAAAAAATGTTTGCACTCCTGATAAGGAAGGGATTATAAGAGATGGACAGGGTAGAATAGCACTACCGAAATTAGGGTTAATTATCCTAATAAGACATTACCATGGGTTATCTCACACCAGTTGTGCAAAAGTAATTCAAGCAATTAATCAATTGTACTGTATAGCCGATGTTCATAGAACAGCAAAGCTTGTTTTGGATGCATGCTTAACATGTGCTCAGGTAAATCCGCACAAATCAGCTAAGCACGATGCATTGACACATCCGGAAGCTCCTTTTCAACATTTACAAATTGATTTTACGCACATGTCGCCAATAGGTAACTTAAAATATCTTTTGGTAATTATTGATCGATTCTCAAAGTGGCCTGAAGCATTTCCATGCGCAAAGGAAGATGCTAAAACAGTGGTAAAAATCTTAACGAAGGAGATTGTGCCAAGGTGGGGCGTACCGGCCAGATTGGAATCGGATAACGGGACGAGTTTCACATCAAAGGTAACACAGCTCTTAGCAAAAACATTGTCTATTGATTGGCATTTTAATATTCCATATCATCCGCAAAGTGCAGCAGTCGTGGAGAGATGTAATCGAACACTGAAAACACGACTAACAAAAGCTGTACTCGATACAGGAAGAAAGTGGGTTGATTTATTGCCCGCAGTCTTGGCAGAAATAAGAATGACCCCATCTTCCACGGCAAAATTGTCACCGTTCGAGGTACTAATGGGTAGACCTTTCCCGACCCCGTGGGTCAAAGGCCGGTCTGGTATTTCTTGTTTAGGTGATCTTCAGGTGATCCAGGAAGACTACGTGACCTCCATAGTCGAAAAGTTAAATTCGATATGTGCTGATGTTTCTTTGTGCCTTCCTCTTCCCTCAGAAAACCCTACTCATAACATTGCTCCAGGACAAAAAGTTTTTGTGAGGAGTCTGAAGCCAACAAAGGTGGGAGAACCAAAGTACCACAGACCAGCAACTGTGATTGCCGTCACACGGACAGGAGTTCTGACGGACTACCAGCCACAGTGGATACACGCTTCCAGACTGAAGTTGTGTTCTTCAGGAGAGCAGACAAGCTCCAATTTAACATAGAATCTCAACAGGGGATTCACCTTAATACATCTCAGGATAGAGAAGCTCGGACTAAGCTGAGGACAGAACTACCTTTCGTGAGGTAGGGGCCACCCAAAGCAAGAAGATAGTAGGCCCATTGAGCCAACAGTGCTGACTCCGTAGCTTCCCCTGAGGTGCATTGAGGGTCAAATTGAATCATTGGAATAATCACTTTCCTATTGAATTCTTAGATATCAATTCTTACACTGCGTGCACACTAGCAGAAGCCCTTAATGTGTTCGGCCCAGATCTTCTTAACGCAGTAAAAACGACCATAGGAGTTGCCCCTGACACGACGAGAGTAGTGCTGAAACGTCGAATACCAGGTAGACTAGTTCTGTATGCTTTCAGGCTAGAGGAGGGGGAATTAGTTGTAAGCAAGAGAGATTGCCCACATCCACAATGATAGAACCTAACAGGCCGTGGCATCCGTTCAGGCAGCCAGGTATGTGTGGACTGCGTGGAACAATGATTATTCTAATCCTGATAAGTATAATAATCACTGGTATAATCCTAAATCAAGAAGTAAAATTAGAGAGAAATGAAACTCTCGCCACACGGCCAAAACGGGAAGTAGATGAAAGTTCCCCTGATAAAGAGACGATCAAGGTCACTCTTAGGGCAGGCAGCAGTGCAAGCTTCCTTTGTGACCCAATATCTTTAACCATGGGGGGCAGCTGGCTATATCGAAGCAGTTAGGGAACAATTCGGAGAAAGTCTGTATATCTGCAAGGGATCTTGTAGGTGGTCAGAGGTAATATCGTATCATGGCCCTGAAGCCCTAGGCACTGACCCCAGGTTTGAAATAAAGATTGTAAAGTTACCACAGAGAGTAATGTGGGATGGAAAACATTGTGTATATTGTGGTAAGGCAAAGACCATTCCTATAGGGTCTCTTCCTTCGCTTCTTGGTCCAGACCATAAGGAAAGCTATGCAGGGGTAATGAATGTTACCATAAAAGAGGTTACATTTCAAGATGAAGGAATTTACTACTGCGTATGGGCCTTATTAGGTAAAGACCGTTATCAGGAAGTTCAAATTAAAATAGAACCACCAGTGATGAGGGAAATAAAAGAAAGAATTAAGGAACTAAGTGCAAACCCGATACCCAGCTATTCAATAAGCAAAGAGAAGCACCACAGGATATTGAATTTTTTATGGGTTCTAATCTCGACCAAGAAACTAAAAAAGTAAGAGTTGCAAAATCTAAATGTGTGGTAATTACGCATGTGCCTTAGCCTTATTGCAGAGAGGAGTCTTAGCAGATGAGGTTAGAGGAGATTGTTGGGTATGTATACAGCTCCACTCAATGTGGAGAACGCAGGAGCTTACAGCAGACATGCTAGTAAATGATGAGGGTGACTGCAATATGCCAAAACAAATGTCTTTAATTGTACAAATGACTCTGAATATTCGAGAAGGAAGACCACCAACATCCGTAATGCGAGACTATAACTGTTCATATACAGGAGAACCTTTCCAAGGTCCTGCATTTTATGTAAATGCTCGTCCTGCAGAATTATGTGTGTGTTCCAAATCAGGCAGACATATAGTAGGAATGTCCGATTGTAGAATGAAATTACTTTGTCTCAATCAAATAACGGACATCATAATTGCACCATACAATATCTCAATAAAACTACTGAGGGATTTGAATGTCCATTTTCACACTTAGACAGTTCACCAGGAATGGTGTAGGTTTGTGGTGAAACTGCATATTACGATTTAGATGCAGGGGAATGGAAAGGTTGTTGTTATGCTGCTATTTTGTCCACAGGAACTACCATAATGGAAAAGACAAATCTGGCCACATCTTTGAATAGACATAAAAGGGAAGTAAAACTGCCAAATTATTATGCAGGCCACAAGATAAGTGATCCATGGACTACTCCTTGGGAAAACGTGGAATGGTCCCTAGCAGGTTTGTTTACAGGAACCGGTACTACTGTTGCTCTAAACAAAATTAATGGTCTGGCATGGCAAGTTCTTTCTTTGGAAAATGACACGGCACAAGCTTTAAACTTAATCTCTAACGAATTAAAGAAAATGAGAGTTGCCGTTGTGCAACATAGACTTGCTTTGGATATATTAACAGCAGAGAAAGGAGGAGTGTGCAAAATGCTAGGAGTATCTTGTTGTTTTTCAATTCCAGATTATGCAGACAATGTCACCGATGTTGTGAAGCACACGAGAGAATCAGTTCGTGAACCCACTCCGGTAGATGCAACATGGTTTCAATAGTTGGACAGCCTATCCGGGGGATGGGGATATTGGATAACGGGTACAGTAATTCCAGTTGTGATTACCATCTTAGCCTTGTTACTATTTTTGCCATGCATGTTGGAGTGTGTGGTCGGATGTGTTAAAAGATCTGTGACTTCCTTTACAACCAAAGGAACCGATCGAATGATGTTAGCAAAAAGAACGACTGACGTCAACCAGGCTATGCTGGTTAGACGCACATCTAAAGGTTATCGTCCGAAAGATCAGAATCAAACTTGGGGATCCATATTTGATCATAACAGCGATACAGACGAGGATGATAATGATTGTGTTCAAAAACATGAGTTAGAACCAGAACCAATACCGGTGATAGAAGAACCAAGAAATGTTGATGAACATGACAATGTAATGTAAGGAGATAATGGGCTTGACGATTCGGTAATTGAGATTGGCACGGTAGATGATGAAGACTAGATATAATTATGTTTATGTTTTCGTTTTTATTGAGGGTGATTGGTGTTGTTATGTTTTTATTACAAATCAGTCCGATTGATCTTTTACCTCAAAGAGCAGCTTGCAAACCAGAAAACCACATAAAAATACGCAAATGCAACTATCCTTTTATAAAGGTTTTGTATTAACCTTTTGTACTACTCTATATATTTGTTCTTTAAAGGTACACAGGACTGCTTGTAAGACCGTTGGTCTGAAAGTGGCCATTGTGAGAATCTGGATTTCGTCCTGTCTTCTACAAATATTGCATCTGTGTTTAATGCAAAGTTCATATATCATATGTATTCCATTCCATTCCATTTTCTACCGCTTATCCGAACTACCTCGGGTCACGGGGAGCCTGCGCCTATCTCAGGAGTCATCGGGCATCAGGCAGGATACACCCTGGATGGAGTGCCAACCCATCGCAGGGCTCATATGTATTCATTCGTATTCATTCCTATTAATATTAGCTTTTATTCATATTAGATGTGCCTTTCATTCTTGTTGTTTAACCTCGTTGAAAGTTGTATTATGTCTTGTGCTGTCTTATGTTGATATAAGCATCTGTTGTTCTCCATATCAAGGTTCCTAATGATGCCTATTGATGATTGTTTTGTTATTGTAATATTAAATATGTAATCATATCTGATTGTTCAGTAGGAAAGACTAAACAGAAAGTCTGGTGATTTTCCCCTGTTTTGGTGGTTTTATATGACGCCCCCTGATGCAAACTTATAAGTATTAGTCCTAAAATAATAAACTTTGGACATTGATTGAACAAGCACTTGTGTCTGTGTCAAACTTTGTCTCCTGGATCCAGAAACTCTGTGTGTTCCGTCGACTAGACTCTTCAATCGTAGAATATTGTTTAGATAGGGGACATAAGAAGTTTACATTCTTTCAGTGCATGACTGCAGTATGAGTGTGACATAGATTTTTCATCTCAGAGCGGTGACTGCGTACACTTCCTGTGTCTCACAGGAGGAGCGTAGTGGTTGGTTCATTTGTAAGATTTACATATAACCCTGTAAATAAAGGGATAAAGCATAATATTAATCCTATAGAAAAGGAATACAGTATGAAAGTATGAGCCCTGAATGATAAAGGGACATGGATGTATGTATACAATAAATGTTCCTAAAACAAATAAAGGAACTGTTATGGATGTTGAATAATAATTGCTTGAGGTCTTACATGTATAGGTTAGAGAGATTGAAAGTCAAACATTTTAAATAAAATGTATCTCTATTGTTATGTGAACAACTTTATCCAAAGGAGTGGTTGAATAATAATATGTGACATTGGCAAATAGGAATAAGTGGCAGATATTGCTGTATGGTATTAGATTATCAGAAGTTTTTTACATCACTTTAAGAATCTGTGTGTAATTGAAAGCTTTGGAAAAAAGTAATACGAAGGAATTTTGTATAGCTGATAATATTCTGAGGGATAAGAGATTCATAGTAAAAAAGTTTGGCCTATATTGAATAATTATGGCTGCAACGCCTGTAATACTTATGGGCCTGAAATATCCCTTGTGCAAACAAATGATCATTAAACTTTCTAAAAAATGGCAAAAAAGAACAAAAAACATGTATACAAATTGGCCAACTGAGGGTTCGTTTGATTTATCTTTGTTAGGACAAATGGACACATTGGTAAAAAATCACAAAATGAAAAATATGGGTAAAAAACATAAGAAAAGACAGGAAAAACGAGAAAAAGAACAAGAAGTTTTATCATTGTTTATGAAAGAAGGACAATTATTACTTGAACAGGCAAGAAAAATACTCCAGGAAGGAAATGAAAAGAAAGAGGATTTCTGTGTCTCAGGAAGTGTTTGTGCCAACCCTCCCCCATATGTGACCTCTGATGGTCAATTTCTATTGGTCAAAGGAATTTTAGGGGTGATAGGCAAATGCAAGTAGAGGTAGATTTAAAGGTATGTGAAGAAAAACAGATGGAGCCAGTGGTAAGATCAAAAGTCATGCCATATAGAAAAATCAAAGCCAATATTTAGATTGTTACAGGAATGCCAGGGAAACTTTATTACAGGTAAAGCACAGTATGAACAAAACATACCAAGTGAAAAGAAAACATCTGAGCAGACTGAAAGAAAAGAAGAGGAAAGTGTTGAAGCAAGGAAAATAGAGGAAGAGATAGGTAGGAGGATTGAAGAAACAGATAAATGTGTTGAAGAAACGAATAAATTATTAAGGAGAAGAATGGAAAAGAAAGAAAGTAGAGTTGAGGAAGAAGGTATGGAGGCCCTATCTGATGAAAGACTGTGGTTACATGATAAAGATACCGGACGGCTTAGGCCAGTAACTGAACATCTTCCAATATTGATTAAAGGGGGAGAGGGAGAGGAAATGGTCCTCCTGGAATGCGCTGGGGATGTGGTCAGCTCGGACATAACAAGCAGAAATGTCCATTCAATCCATGGCCTCAGACCCTTGGGGGTGGAAGGGGGATGGGTTGGCAAGCACCCTTTCGAGGTCCAGTGAACCATTGGGGAGGTACAAATCAGGTATACTAGGGATGCCCAGAGAATCCTATGGGGGTGTGTCAACTACCAATTTTAACATCTAATGCAAAACAAGAACCGATTTTGCAAATTGAAGTAGAAGGGAAAACCATACCAATGATTTATATACACAGGAGCAGTTTATTCATGTGTAAAATCAAATATGCCTCACACCTCCCCATCTCTGGAAAATTTGTAGGACAGTAGGATTCTCGGGACAAATACAACTAATACCTATGACTGCTCCAGTTTGTTTGCAAATAAAAAACAAAAGTGTGACAATACCTTAATATCTTAATATCAGATCAGACTCCTATTAATCTGTTAGGAAGAGATGCATTGTGTAAATTGGGTGTTAATATTTGGTGTTCTTCAGATGGAGTATATGTAGATCAGAAGGGTACTCAAATGATGATATCAGAGCCGAAAGCTAATGTATACTGGATAGGACAAATAGAGGAGGACGTGAGACAGACAATTAATAAATGTGGTAAATTCATTAAGACACAGCTTCCTGACGCACAGATACCCAAATCAGGATTTCATTGCACAATGAAATATGACCCCTTGAGGAATACTGACATAGAAAATGAATGGCAGGAAGGAACTAAAGATCAAGAAATTGAAATGATATCACAATACATCATAATAAGTAAATATTTCGATTCCACATATATCTCTATATATAGGAAAAAATTGGGAAGCAAAAGACTTGGGACTAATGATGAAAAAAGCAGAAGAAAACTAATGGGAGGCTACAATAAATCCATTAATTTTTCAATCTGTTAACAAAAATTACATAAAAGTTATGTGTGGTACTTCTTTGCTAGGAATTCCTCAAGAAGTAATGGTTAGCCAAAAACAGCATTCGCAAATGATGTCAGCACCAGAAGTGGAAAATAATACTGATGAACTTTTACAGGAAGTTGAACAAAAAGTCCCAGCTGAGCTATGGTCCCTGCATGAGACAGATATAGGGTAAGTAAAATCAGCCTGTCCAGTACAAGTGCAACTCAAACCAAATGCAAGACTCCCCAGAAAAATGCAATATCCTTTAGGACGTGAGGCTGAATTAGGTATAAAAGATACAATAGAGGGACTTGTTAAATCAGGAGTGTTAATAGAAACAAACAGTTTATCACAATTTACACAATTTATCCTGTCCGTAAAGCAGACAAAACTAAATGGCGTCTTGTACATGATTTGAGAGCAATAAATGAGATCGTTGAAGATTACCCTGCTGATGTTCCTAATCCACACACGCTGCTTACAAATGTTCCTCCTAATGCCAAATATTTTACAGTAAGTGATCTTTGTTCTGCATTTTTCAGCGTTCCGGTGGCAGAAGAAAGCAGACACCTATTTGCGTTTACGTATGCTGGTAAACAATATTCGTATAATCGCCTACCAATGGGGTTTACAACAATCACCTCATATTTTTAATCAGGTTCTCAAAACTGATTTAGAAGACATTATGCTAGACAGCACTTTCAATATATGGATGATGTCATGATATGTTCAGAAACACTTGAACAGTGTCATAGAGATTCCATGAAGTGCTAACAAGATTAGCCCAAGGAGGGCACAAAGTGTCTAAAACCAAACTGAAATATTGCCTGCCACAGGTTGAACATTTAGGACGATTGTTAGCATATGGCACAAAGGCCATAGCGCCATCACATTTAGAAGGCATAAGTAAAGCTCCATGCCACAAACAGTATGCCAAATGTTGACATTTTTAGGAATTACTGATTCAGTAGTGATTGGATTGAGGATTATGCTGTAAAGACAGCTCCGTTGAGAGACTTAATGAAGCAAGCAGGATTGCAAAACTTAAATGCCTCATTACATGGCATAACGGATGCCACAATAGCCTTTGAGAGTATTAAGAAAGAGTTACAAAAGGCACCTGTCCTAAGTATACCTGACTATAGTAGACCGTTTCACCTGTATGTTGCAAACAGAGTAGATGGCTTTGCCTCAGCTATATTAATGCAGGACACCTGTAGTGGTAGGGAAAAGCAGCCAATAGCATACTATAGTACAAAACTGGATAATGTAGCCCAGGGATACCCACCATGCTATCAACAAGGTCTTGCAGCCTTACATCAGGTGTATGAAAAAGCATCGAGGATCACTATGGGATACCCAGTTTTCATTAACACACATCATAAAGCTGTAGAGTTAATTGAGCAAGGAAAATTTGTTTTAACTCCGGCCCGAACCCTATCTTATGCAATGTTACTTACATATCCAGATGTTACTATTAAGCGATGCAATACCGTTAATCCAGCAGAATTCATTCCCTTGGTTGGTGAAGGTAAACCACATGATTGTGTAGCTAATGCTTAGCA